>NW_027104602.1:702970-932165 GCF_902728285.1 Clytia hemisphaerica
GACATACGTGGAGTCAATACAGTTCCAACGTCAACGAGGGCAACTGATTTCATTAGTTGGGTACAACAACAAACAAAAATCAATTTTTCACCATCATGATGCTTTGAAACCTATGGATCTTTTTTTCGTTTTTTTGAAACAGTATCTTTTTCGATTTTACTATGGCATCTTTGTTAAGGAAGTTTTTTTGACAGTCCGATTCATTATATTCATGACCTATTCCCTATTCAAGGACTCATACATAGTAGCAGAGTAGCTTTTGCCCGGCAAAGATTGAAGTTTTGATTGAAGATTTTCGGTCCTCATAATTGAAAAGACTGCGACCCCTCCTCTTAATTTCGGTAAACATTCTAAACATCCTTTATCAACTCCTCGACTTTCCAGGTCTTCGAGTGATACTACCTGCGATCGAATTGCGGACCTGCGAAACGTACGTGAGAATAGCCTTATGACTTTCAAAATGACATTCAATTAATCGGTGAAAATCGATGAAAAGGCTACAAATTTTTCACACAAGAATTAAGGATTTCAGACTTACCACATGAAAAGAAATACGACCTAGTCCCATCTTGGCGCACATACAAATGTTCGTCCAGCTTATGACCAGGAGCAAATCGAATCATTGCGTGGTCATACAAACCATAATCACGAAATATTATCAAACCACCCGGTTTAACGACCTAAAGAAGAAAATCTGAGTATTTAAGATTGAGGGGGTATGCTTTGTTATTGGACTAAGACTAAGCTATACCAACCGTCTTTAATTGGAGTTCTTCTAAAAGTGGTACTCGCAAACCATTACAACTTTGCCTAACAACAAATGGCGCTACATCACAAGTAGTCATAGTAAAAGTAAATCTAGCACTTTCGATGCATTACTCTCGGGTACCTAATAGCCGGGGGGTTTGGAATAAGCAGGGGGGGTTGGAAAAAATCTCAAAAATTAATAAGCGGGGGGGGGGGGCTGGAATAAAAATGTCCTGGATGGAAAATTTTCGAAAAGGAGGCTAATACAGCAGAATTAGGGCAAAAGAGGGAACTTTCAAAAAAATTTCCCAAAAATCAATAAGCGGGCAGGTTGGAATAAGAATGTTCTGGGTGGAAAATTTTCGAAAATTTAATTGACTGATGAGCAAAAGTATCAAAAAACACTGATCTTGTTGATATATACCGCGTGCGCCACAAAAAAGTTCTCTCTTTAAAAAACTAATTTTCTCGAAATCTAATTTGATAGGTCGATTTTCAATGTTTTCGAGCACTTTCTGAAAGTAACTTTTTTATTCAATTGAGGATAACTTTTGATCTAATGAACCGAATTTAATAAATGACAATCCAAATTTAAGTTTATCTTTCTTCTTTCCAATGAATTAGGAATGGTTCTTTTAAAATTTTGAGATTTTTTTGTGGCGCACCCGGTACTGTACCTTTGAAACATTTTTAATGACTTCATCCATTTGTTTGGGTATAATAGCAGACATTACAAAGAATAATGAAACGATATCAACTGACTGCTCTTCAACATTCTCCAACAAATCATCTTTGGTGATGTCACATTGGAAAGCTTTACATTTCTTTTCATTGTAATTGGGATTTTTCTAAAATAATGATAAATAAATTTAATTGCTATTAACAAACTGCATTTTAGGAATCAACAAATTCTTGAACATTTTTCGAATGAGTTTGTTTACATGCTTTGAAATTACCGGACTGCCCATAGTCTTGTTATACCAAGGAAATCCTACAAAGGTCCTGAATATCAGGGAGTATCTAATTTGAACAAAAGACAACATGCAGCTCAAAGTTTTTCGAGACGAGTTAAGTAAAAAGACAAAAATATAAAAAGACAGTGTCAGATCCTACTAAATTTCAAAAATGAAACGTTCATGCTACTGATTATTAATCTACAAGTTCATAAAGCACCACTCCTTTAAAAACTAAATGGATGCTGATAATATTGTAAAACAACAAGAGAAACCAGAAGAGATTCTTTTTGACCAAACAAGACGTCACTTAAAAAACTCACACTGAACAACAAGGAAACACTACCTTACCTTGACAAACTCAACTGCTCTTGGTGAGAAATCACAAGCCATGTAGAATGGTCTTCCATTCTCTTCCATCAAAGGGAAGACAGTGTTACCACAACCACAACCTACTTCCAGTATTCGACTTCCATCTTCCTAATTGCAAAGAAAAGGAAAAATATCCATTACACGAGCAAGTCAAAGTGGCTTAGACTAAGCATATCTACTATCTTAGTGGATTAATTTTGGCGGGAATTTAATTTGGCGAAGTAGGGATTCGGGGACACTAAAATGGGAGTCTGCTAAATCGCGTAGCGTGCCACGCGTGCCAGCGTGCCATCGGTTTTTAGGCGTGCCAGCGTGCCATGCGTCGTGCCATGGCGTTGCCAACGTGCCACGTGCAATTGTCTCGGCGTGCCAACGTGCTAGCGTCCAACGTTCTTGTCGTGCCAGTGTGCCATCCAAGCCTACAAGTTTTGGCGTGCCAACGTGTCCAAATTTTGGCGTGCCATCCAAATTTGCCATCCAAATTTGGCGTGCCATCCAAATTTGGCGTGCCATCCAAATTTTGGCGTGCCAACCAATTTTGGGGTATCCTTTTTCCGGCGTGCCATCCAAGTTTTGGCGTGACAACCAATTCCGGCGTGCCAACCCAATTCCGGCCGGCCAAAAAATTCCGTCGTGCCATCCAAGTTTTGGCGTGACAACCAAATTTTGCGTACTTTTTCAAATTTTCAGAGTCTTATTTCCATGAAACATTAATTGTTTGGCATATTTTGAAATATACACTTAACTACGGTCTCTTCAGGGTTAAGGTAGGCAAGTGAGCGGAGTAAGAAAAAGGAAAAAGTCAAGAAAAATGATGACTTCTGAAAATTACTTTAGCCCTTGGAAAACTATTTAACTAAGCTCCTTATTTTTGGCTACAGCTCCTGACCACTTGATTTAAAAAGGCAAAAACGGTACCGGTAAACTCATGAGCTTTTTGGCCATTTTGAAGTTTTAGGTTTTCAAAAAAAAAAATTTCCAGAAAAAAACTTTTTCAAAAGGTTTCAGAATGAAAAACTTTTTCAATTTTTTAGAACAGTAGCGTGACAGGGGGTGAAGAAAGATCGCGTATGAGAGTAGATTTAACGTCAAAGCAGTTACCTATTCGTGACATAGAAACATCATTACTATGTCGTTTAATCTACTCTCGGATACGTAAAAGCCGGGGCGCTATAATTAATTTTTCGAAAATTTTCCATTCAGGATATTTTTATTCCACCCCCCCCCTCGTATATTACGTTTTGACATCTTTTCCAACCCCCGGTAGGTACCTGAAAGTAAGCCAATGTTGCTTCATCCTTTTTTACTTATTGTACAAGACTCCAAAACTGCTCAAAACGACTGAAAATGACATAACATCCGGAGGGTAGTTTAACGTTGTTTGGAGCATTTAAGATAAACGCTTTTTTATATAAGAAATATCTTCTATAAGAATATCAGGATGAAACTCAAAAGTCCAAAACTCTCAATAGGATTATTTCTCATGTTTGTAAAATAGTCAAGTGCAAAAAAGTAAGAACATGTTAAGAATAATTCACCCTCAATTTTGGCAATTTCTTAAGATACTTTGACCGTCATCCAAAAAAGTACACTACACGTTTTTTTATTTATAAGCCTAACGCGAATAAGCATAACAAAAGCTGGGGATTCTGGCTCGAATACAATGGATTTATTGTGTTAGAACAATAGAAAATTAAGCATTTAAGCATATGTCCAGCCTCAGCTTAAATTACCATATGCTCAAGAAAAAAGCATAACGCTAAGTATCTAAACATATATTATATATAAAGCTGAAATGAGATTTTGCTTTGTCAAGAAAATGACAGGTGACTACTGCCTTACGCGTGGAAGAAACAGTGTATCTCCTCCAAAACTTTAAAGTTATGTAATGCTCTGTTCATATAAAAAATGAATTAATAAAATAATAATAAACGTACTACAATTTTCATATCTCTAAAACAGCTCTCTGGAGCATTTAATGTTTTCATTGCATGACAATCTATATCCTTTGCACCGCCAGCATCCTATTGAGCATGAGAAAACATCTTGTTGTAAATTGGTGTATACACCTCATATTTGGTGATAATGCCATTATTTACATAATTCAAGTGTCATTACATAAAATAACCTTGAAAATGCTTTCCCACTAATTTTGAGGGAGTCCATATTGGGGTCCACAATGGGGTCCATATTGGGGGGGGGGGTCTAAGTTGTGTCTCTTCTCCCCCAAGCTTTACCGAAATTTCGGTAAAAATTCGGCCGAGCACGCCGAATTTGAATGGCACGCCAAAATTCGGATGGCACGCCGAAATTCGGATGGCACGCCCAAAATTCGGATGGCACGCCGAAATTTGAATGGCACGCCGAAATTCGGATGGCCACCCGAAGTTTTAATGGCACGCCAAATTTGGATGGCACGTTGGCACGCCAAGGCACGTTGGCACGCAGGCACGCATGGCACGTAGGTACGCTGGCACGCATAGCACGCTGGCACGCGTGGCACGCGATTTAGCAGACTCCTAAAATTGATGAAAGTTATTATAATATACACTAAAAAGGTTTGATAACCTAACACTTTTTGCGCTAAATTTAGCGGGGGTTTAATTTGGCAAATGGCTGATCTTTGAAATTTTGCAGGGATTTAACTCGCCAAATTTAATCCACTTAAGGTATCTAGTATCGCTACAAGTATTTCTAAAAGGTTGATGCCCCTTAAAGTCAACTGATCGGGAAGCTTTTTATTTTATTGCAGCTTTTTAATGACAACACGTGAATCTTGACTAACATATAAATAAGATAAAGATAATTCTACCGGTACTCAAAACTTGAGAAATATCAATGTAGGATATATTTCAATAACTTATGAGAAACCTGTGTAAGCTAAGACATGAAAAAAAATAATTTATCGAAAAGAATCAGGTGTAGGTATATAGGGTTACCTACTAGCACTAACAAGCTCTGGGACTCTCGGGGATCCATGACGATCTTTGAAAAAATTAGTTGAATTTCTCTTATAGAATAGGTCCCAATTCTTTTGTGCTTCCACTTGGAGTTTGTTTTGCTTGAATGACGATACCAGATTGGTATCTTTCTCTAGTTTTTCCTTCTCTGCATCTGTTAATGTTCTTTCTGTAGTGCTAACCAGCTGATCAAGATTGCATGGATCCATTCATTCATATTATTTTTTATGAGGGAATTTTACTCCTACAATATAATTTTTTTTTCTTTGAGCATCCAGAAGGATCTGCTCTATGAGAGAAAGAAAGAAATACAGTAATGTAGATGTGAGATATGAGTCCACCGAATGCATTCGGGATGGGTCCTACCCACGAAGGAGTAGGAATCACGGTGCTGACAGACACTGCGACTTGACAGACACGAGCTGACAAGCCATGGCGTATACCATGACACTCAAACGACACTAGGAGAGCGATGCTCACGCGAGGCTGAACCTTATGATACAGTAATGTAGGAGCTATTTACCTTTTATTTTGCAAAAATGTGAGAGCTTTCTTCAAAGATGAAGAATAAAAGGTAAGATTTTGCTTTGCTTCACAGTCAAGAGAAATCATCGACTGTCAATAAAATGGTTAAACTGTTGCTGAAAAACATTGACTGTGTCCAAAATCAATGTTTTCTGACCTAGCAGTATTTCGCTGTAAAAATATATGCTATTTGGCCTTAATTTTGTGTCAGATCTGCAAAGTTACTGAAATAGCAACTTTCTTGGCCATTTTGAACAGGATGGCAAAGATAGAAGTCCTAAAAATACCATTTTTGTGACCAAAACCTACCAGTAAATCACTTCAGGCTCAAAACTTTTCTTCGAAAAAGTTATAAGGACAACAAGTAATCAGCCAAAAGTGCTTCCAAACACAGTACACTAAGTTTGAAGTCCTCTAAAACAGTTGATAGATATTTTTGGGGAATGTTTTAGAGAATCAACATAGTTAATACCCCCCCCCTTCTTGGGTCCTTGGATTGATGAAACCCAGACAAGGGGCACAGTGGGTAGAAACCAGGGGTCATACACACATTTGGCTATAGATTTTGATCTAGATGACATGGAAAAGCGTTGTTTTTTTTCAGATTTTTACACTTTTTCACTAATTTTACAAGAAAAGGCTTTAGAATGCTTAAAGATCCTAAAACTGACGGTTGGAAAGGGAGAAGCAGTAAATTTTGAAAACATCTCCAGAGATTGAAATCTTTATACAAAACATCACTGTTGTCTTGTTGGAAAAAAAAGAGAAAATATTTGGCAAATCAACTCTTTTGTTAGGGCAACTATTATTCTTGATCCATACTTGAACACTCAAGAGGCATTTGGCTAAAAAGTAAGTGAAAGAGTCACTTCAAATCTCACTTCAACCCTTACCTAACGTCAAAACATGCGCCAACCGTACTATTGAATGATTATCCATTAGGGCACAGATTTTTCATTCCTCTCCGGAGGATCCTACGTAAATGGATGATTCTTAAAATGCGTAAATGATTATCTTACCCACTGTGTTACACAACTTCGACAAATTTCAGCTACAACAAACATCAAAAGTGAACCCCCTGATACTGACGAGATAACTCAAAAAATTACGAAACTAAAATTCAATAGAGCTTTCAACGATATTGACCCAGCTCTACTAATCAAACGGCTCGATCATCCAGTTATGCTTCAAGTGATACACAGAATGTCTACTAACCTCTGGGAAAATCGGAAAATCTTGATGTCCCGACTGCACTGGACTGCATTCCGTTTGCAAGCCATATGGAAAAGGAAAGGATCCAAAAAAGACCCCGAAAGTATCGTGGGATAAGTATTAGCTCAACCGTTTGTAAGTTCTTGATTGAATTAATTCTCGATCGACTTCGTCCTTGGTACAAGCTACAACTAAGCGAAAAACAGAATAGTTTTCTGAAAGATAGGGGAACAACTGAAGGAATAAACACAATTAAACGGATCCAACAGATTACTGATCGAAAAAGACAGTCCTCTTTCTCCCTCATCTTTTTAGAACTGGGCACGACGTGTCCCTAGAGAGAACATGAAGGTTTATGAAAAAGGAGAAGCTGATGAAGAGCTTTATATAAAAGAATCTTTAATCATTAGGGATTTGAAACCTGATTTAAATAAAACGGTATCTTCTTATCCTCTAGAGCTTTTTTGAATAATTATATGTATGCGTTTAATTATGTAAATTTTATAACCTATAATTACTAGATGTGCTTTTGAAATTTTGATTTATCAACACGTTTTTGCTTGTAAGCTAACATTTGCTTGTGATCTTGATAGAAGTATCGAAACGTCAAGAATGAACAAAATTTTGTTTTTCGTCTTTGCTTTTTTTTTGAGAATAATCTGGCCCAGAAGAAAGTTTTTTCCAATCAAAAAATTGCTGTGCAATTAAAAAGTAATAAATATCCAATCAAATGAAGGTTAAGCGTTTTCATCCAATCGGAAAGGATTTTTGACAATCCAACTATTTATAAAATTCCCGTTTTTGTTTGAGAACTTAAAGGTTTTGTTTTTACATAAGTGTTTCTGTTTCATATCAGACACATTTTTTCATATCAGGACAGTGTCTTGCTATTGTTATATTATGCTTATATAAGCAAAAAAATGTTTTTCTTTTCCTCTTTCTGACCAATCTTGCTTCACATCTGTGTCAATTCAATGTGAAAAAGCTTGTAAATTAAAATTTATGAGTAAGCAAACGTTATCACTCTTATTTAAAAACAAAACCTTTAAGATAAGAAAAAATTCAACCCTTAAAATCATCGATTGAAACAAATAAAGATGGCGTTAATAGGGTGACAGTTTAAAGACCGCTTGTCATCTAAGGTGCTGAAAATCTCATTAATGATTGCAAAAAAATAGGGTCAGTCGTAACCATCACCATTTGATCCCAATCAAAAATAAACCCCTTTTTTGTGACATTTTTACTGTCAGCCACTAAATTGACCATAACTTGGGAAAATTATGTGGCTTACACTTAGGATTGCTTTGATGGTTAAGCTGAGGAAATTAGCTAGATCTATGCATAAAGGGCGAATTTTTGTGGCTTACTTAAAGGAGAGCTACAAGCAAATGAAGTGTCGGCAAAAAATGTGGCTTACTGGTCATGTGGCTTACCCTACCAAGAAATTTTGAAGGCTGAGTTCTCAATAATGGAAACAGTCAGAAATATACTCTCTTTTCAGCATTGCCAGCAAAGGGCTAATTTCTCATTATCTGCACTGATTTGTGGCTTACAGTTTGTTAAGTGGGCAAAAAAGTGGCTTACACAAGGCAAATATAGGTGAATAAGTGAATATAGGTGAATAGGTGGAATACAGGTGAAATTTTATGTCTCACATTTTTTAAGGTTTTTGGCACTCAATCATTTAGTAAAGAACTTTGAAGAAAGTTATACTGCCTTACAGATGGACTCTAAGAGGAGGAGAGGATACAGAATTTACTGTAGTTAAAGTTCATCTGTAAGGCAGTATAACTTTCTTCAAAGTTCTTTTCTAGGTCTGTGTAGTATCTATAATGATAAAACAGTACAAAGGTATGGAATGCAAGAAGAGACTTCCCTTCAAAGATCAATTGCAAATAATTTTTAGCATTTGAAAACAATGAAAAACAAGAGACTTAGCGTTTTTCTTTAGTGGTGAAATTTCTTGTCAAAAGCCTCATTTCACCTGTTAAAAGAACCTTCAACTTCTATGCTAAGTACCCCCACTTAATTTTCTCTTAGTATTTCCTCTGCAATAATGTTAAAAACATTAGAATCAATTTGATTTGATTTAGGGTTTTGCAACAAGCATCAGCCAAAGTTGCTTCCTCGTTACCTGTTGGGGTCTGCTATTTCTGTCTCTGCGACCCTAATTTGCCCTAAAATTCAGTGAAAATTGTGTCCAAGACTTTGATATTGCAATCTAAGACATTTACCATGGTCTGGAACCACTAGGAAACAGTTTGGAAAATTTTGATAAAGCTGGATGCCTGGTTGCTAGGGAAGAACAATGCGTTGCTAAGGGAAAAACTGGTTAAGTCTTGATGACTTAAAAATATTTTCGAAGATAAATTGTGCAAAAATGGTATTGGAGCACATGGGTTTGATTTTAGAATTGGGTAATATGGGCAAAACACTTACTAAAAATGGTTTATTTCATTGGTGGAACTTAGGGCCATGGCTTTAAAAGCTCATTGAAAATACTAAAAATTGAGCGAAAAGCTATCTTTAACCGCCATTTTAGGGCGTGGCCTTAAGTGTCACATGGAAATTTTGAATGAAAGTTAAAGATGACCATAAAAACTTCAGAAATATACAAAAATATCAATGTGACACTTGTGGCCAAGCCAGCTAATTGCTCTCAAAATCTATTCAAAATTAGAAATGTTGTGATTTCAGGCAATGATTTCTAGCTATGGGGTCAAAAAAATTTTCTCGAAATGCCATTTTTTCAAAGTACCCATGGATTTCTTCCAGGAAAATATGTTTTGAAATGAATCTTAGGCTTGATCATGTTTAAAATTGCTCTTGAAGTCAAAGATTTATCAAAAGTGCACTTTTTTGGGCAAATTGGCCCAAATTTTTAAAGGCCCATATCTTGGGAACGAAAGAAGATTTTTCAAAAAAAATTTTACAGGATGTTATTTTCATGTATTTGAGCAAAATATCCAAAAATTGGCAAAATCTGAGGATATCACTTCCTCGACCTGCCTGATTCTTACAGAAAATGGCTCTTAAGCACTAAGAGCTCAATTTTAGCTAAAAGAAAGCACAGAATATAGTCATTTGGGTGAATGTGACTTTTGAATAACTAATCAAGCATAAATCTTTCAACTTTAGAACATCTTGGAATTTTATATATGTTTCTGTATGTTTGGGATTTTATGTTTTGACAATTTTTTTGATTTTTTTGAATTTTTATGTGTAGTGATTCTTTCCGTTTTTCTGTTTGATATTGTTTTACCTGTAGTTGTCAAAGTGTTATTTTATCAAAACAATCAGAAGGGACAAAAATTGTTGTTTTTTGACAGGGAAAAGTATATACTAGAAACTGATTGGATATGATAAAACGAGACACAATGAGCTGCAATGAGAGTTGTTTGCAATCAGGCGTTTGTATAAGTGTAGTGAAAACTAGTTGAAAGGAGGTTAGAGATATCATGTCTGATACTCTTGTATGATACTACGGAAAGTATGATTGTCAGAAATTTTTCCACAATTTTCTATCACCTTCATTTGGATTAGATTTTTCTTTCCCATTAGGGCAATGTTTAAATTCCCTTTGACTCTTTGCTAATTTCCCTCTGTTTTGGAATGATATGAAAATTAACAATCAACATGCTGAATGGACCTACCTGAGATAGATAGTCGGAAACATGCTGAATGAAGATAAAAAGATAACAGTATAGCAAGCATAGCTTTGTTTCACACAGGCTTTTCGATGTTTTAGAGGTAATTTTAGGAGCCATGCTAAGTTTTGGGCAATAACAAAAAACGATCCTTTCTTTCATGTATGTATATAAAGATAATTCTTTAACTCTTTAAAGATAAAATCTGAATAGAATCCAAAATTTGGCCCAAATTTGGCTAAAAATTTTTCTTTAAAAAAAATCCATCTAGTTCTGTAACAATTTTTCAGTTTCTTCTACAGTAGGTTCCCCATTGTATTAGAGTAATCTTTTTTTTCTAGGAGGTTCTCCTGCTGGCATGTGTTGCAGCAAAAATAAATATTTTGAATAACTAATTACTCCACAGCAGTTACCTAGACACAAGATAATTTATCATGTTTTTATTGGCTGAACGAAAGTAATGTATGTGGAGTAATTAGTTATTCAAAAGACTGTCGCGTTCGCCAAAACATCTATTCAATTCAATTCAATCCAAATAAGAAAACCCAATTTTTACAGTCAGTCAGGAGTTTTTGCCTAATTAGGAAAGTATTTTGTAATTTTCCCAACTTTCCTAATTAGGAAAGTGCTCAAAAAAGTTACCTTTTCTCCTTTAATCACTCCAAAATCGCAAGTTCTAACCATGACCATTAGTTTTAGTAAGTCAAAATTGATCTATGTGCAAAAAAATATGATCTCTCATGGCCGGAGCGTTGAGATATACTGCCCAGAACAAATAACTTCCTAGTTAGGAAATTTCAAAGTGTTAAAAATCCCCGGACACAATTTGAAATTTTGTATGCGCATAATGGGCTATTCCATTTTTAAACCATACAGGGGTATTGACAAACTTTTCCAGGGGCCAGGGGGTCTGAGCCTTGATTTTCCAAGGGGGTTATTAGAGGTTTCCAGGGGGGTTCTCTCCTCCTAAACTGACATCAATAGTCATTTTCCAGGCCCTTTTTCACAAAATTTCACTTTCCAGGGGTGTCGACCCCTAATTTCTTCTAAGTTCATCAATACCTATGTACAAAATTCAATTTCTATCACGAAGAAATTGCCTGGGAATCTGTGAAAAATGAACTGTCTCAAATTGACTGGGACAATGAGTTTTATGAATTAAAATCTGTAGAAAATTTTGAAAAACTGTTGAAAATATGCGAAAAAATTGTAGAAAAATTTGTTCCAATTAGGAAACCTTACAAAACGAATAAAAATAAAAGAATTCTGAGAGAAAGGACGGATTCTAATGAGAAGGTGTTCTAAGCTAGAAAAAACATTCATCTCAGCAAGAAACTGTTTCCAGATTAAAAAAATCAAAACCCAACTTGTTGATATTGAAAAACAATTACAAACCTCATACAGGAAGAGTACTACAACTGCAGAAAAGAAAGCTTGTGAAGCGATCAAACTAAGGCCGACCCTAAAAGAAAAAAAGTTTCCAGTCCACTGGTCGGGTGAAATTTTTTTCGTCATCACCCGGCCGCATTTAAAATTTTTTTTAAAAATAGTGTTATGCATATTAAAGGAATTATAGGGTGTTATATACACCCGACTCGTCTGAAACTGATGTCAGCAAAATTTTAATAAAAGAGTCCTTTCAAATTTGTAAATAAAAGGAAGAAAAAAATCTTGCTCCACATTTTCTTTATTCATTACAAAAGATTCTATTTATTTCAATCTGCTGAATTATAACTATGTAAAAGGTCTATGGCTTTAAAATCAATTAGTTGAAAGAAATGAAAGAAAAAAAAATTTCCGGCCGCCCGCATGACTTTTTTTTTTGTCCCTGGTGGACTGGAAACGAAAAATGGCCTAAATCCAAAATATTTCTTTTCTTATGCTAAAAGACACAGTAAGACCAAAGCTAGAATTGGTCCTTTAATAGATAAAACAACAAACAAATGCGTCTGACAGTTAAAAATGGCAGACATTCTTCAAAAACAGTACCAATCAGTCTTCAGTACACCACTCGAAAACGCAAAATATAATGATAAAGACAGGGGGGGGGTCAAGCAGTTAGTACAAGACATCATGTCGGTTAGTACCGTGGTGGTATACCTACAAAATTTTCAAAAATCAGTTAGTACTTGATGGTACTAAGTGACTGCTAGGGTGGTGTCAAGTAAAAAATTTAGGAAAACAGTTAGTACAAATGAATACTAAGTGCTACTTTTTTACCTTTTCTAGAAAAATATTAAAAATAAATACTAAAAGCAATCAGGGAAATCCCCCTCCATAAGAGAAATCAAAGAACCTAAGACATTTAAGTCTTCCCCTTTGGAGTTTGTTTGGTATTACCCTTTAGTTAAACACTATATCAGGGGAATTCCCTAACTATAGATTGATAAATAAAAGAAAAAAGTCAATTATTTTGGTTTTACTTTTTTCTTTTAGTTTTACGGCGTGTATGGGAGTTCATATATTTTGAAATCGTATAATGTAGTTTATAAAACAATTTATATGAAACTTACAAAAAGTAATGACGCTGAAATTGTCCTTTTTATCTGTTTAGATTTGATAAGCTAAGTTAAATCTGTAGAACATTGAAGCTACTATTTTCTTGACTTAGATCGATTTTGAAATTGTAAAAGTTCGTAATCTTGTTCTTTATAAATCATGAAAAAGTATTTTTTTCTGCCTTGATTGAACGCTACATATTATGTTTATGTTTTTGGTTTACGGTGTTTCATTATTGTATCAATTGAGAAGTACTTCGTTATTTGAAACTCTTGTACATATATCGCTGTACAGCGTTGTGTTAAAATAAAATTTTTGATTCATTTTAATTCATCATACCAAATCAATAACTGTTTCAAAACAATTTTGGGAACATGGTTTGACACTCTCGTTTGATAGGTTTTAAGGGGTGGTCCTTAGTGAATTTCCTTTGAAATCACTTAGTATATTTCATACTAACTGTCAAAGGGTGGTGGTGTGGCCTCTTTCCTCCAAAGAATCACTTAGTAGGCATGATGTCTTGTACTAACTGCTTGACCCCCCCCCTGATAAAGACAGTGATTTTGTTTTGACTGATATTGATTTTACGAAAGAGGACTTTGTTGAGGAGATTGGAACAATATCCAAAAATGCAGCACCAGGACCCGATGGATATCTGCTATCTTTCTCAAAAATTGTAGCCAAGAACTAGCAACTCCTTTTTGTACAATCTGGAGAGAGTGTTTTGATAATGGGGTAACACCACATCTCTTCAAAGACAGTCATATCATTCATATTTACAAAGGTGGGGACCAAGGGGAAGCCCAAAATTATCGGCCAGTGTCACTAACCTCGCACATAATGAAAAAAAGATTGTGCGAAAAAACATTGTTAAGGTATGTGTTCACCTTCCTTGACACATTCTCTTTAATTAATCATATCTTTAGAACAACAAATTTTTATACATCAAAAGTATATATTTTCTGAAAGCCAATAATATTCCTTTCTAATGGTAAAAGTTTCAGCTGAATTTAAAAAACTGGGCAGGATATAATTAAAATCTTAAGAATTTTAACCTTACCTACTACCTACTTCAAAGAAGTTAAAGTCACCCATAGCTTTTGAAATTTGAAAAAATAATTTCGATACTATGTTCCCAATAGATTGAACCAAAAAAATGTCTTAGGATTTTTTTTTGGATCGACTTTAACTCGAGAAAACTTAAAAATTGTTAAAATTTGGAAAAAAAATCATTCATTTCTCGATTTTTTTCCACTTAACCTGAAATTGTGAAGCTTTAAAGGCAATAGCGCTATACTTATAGTAGGGGTCGGATTTGGTGGTACTTCCATGGTATACTCTGAAATACATGCTGATGTCAGCCCGAAAGCTGATTGGCTTAACCGACAATTATACGCGGTTTAAGAGTATAGCTAAAACTTTGTTATGTTTTCAACAGTAAACAAAAGTGAATGAAGACAAAATGTAAACAAAAAGATTGCAAAGCAGTGCAAAGAAGTTTTCGAATATACTCACAATAGAATGTCTTCATTTAAAAATAGAAACACTCGATTTCATTCAAAAGAAAAATACATTCTTTTTTTCTTTCAGTTTTATGTAAGTCTTTTTGTGTTGTTGTTGAACATTATAGTAAATTATATTCACTTTTTTGAATATATTTTTTGGAATTAAGTCACTTTTGGTTTTTGTTATGATCCAGCACTCCTTAATACTCCTCCGTATGGGTGTTTGTGCCAATGCTAGATCAGCATTTAATAAATATACCATGCGTCGTTCCCTTTAACTCGATTAGAAAAAAAATCCTAAGACATTTTTTTAGTTCAATTCTTTGCCGAAAATATCGAGATAATTACTGTTTAATTAAGTAATCAGAGAAATGTGTCAAAAATGTTACTATTCGTGAGAATAAACATCAGCTGAATTCTCTCTTTTCTCTTTGTTGTTTCCGAAAGAGACAATTATTTGAGTAAATAATCCATCATAAGACAAACTTTGTTTTAAAATTTAAATGGTTATAACTCTGGATCAAAAAAAGATTTTAAGATCGCGATTTTACCAAAATGAAATCCATTTACTTTTCTTCCACTTTGACTGAAGAAAAATTTTTTGACAAAAAATCGGAAAAAAGGTGTACACATACCTTAATTATCTAAAAGAGAATAACATTTTTAATGACTCCCAACATGGCTTTCGACAAGGTAGATCTTGTTTGAGTCAACTCCTTGAACATTATGATACAATACTATCATACCTTGTGAGAGGTATTAATGTCGACACAATCTATTTGGACTTCAGTAAGGCATTCGACAAAGTTGATCATGCAATTTTTGCTACATAAATTGTCTCAGCTCGGGATCAAAGGAAAGCTATTGCGATGGATTGAATCATTTTTGAAAGGCAGAAAACAATCTGTTGTAGTAAATGGCTTCAAATCCGAAAGTGCCCCTGTCATATCAGGAGTACTTCAAGGAACAGTACTTGGGCCAATTTTGTTTCTTCTGATGATTTCTGATATTGATGATAATATCAGGTATTCAATCCTTGCAAGCTTAGCTGACGATACTAGAATGCTTAATAAAGAGATCCAAGGAATAATTGACACGTTCAAGTTGCAACATGATCTCAACATAGTTTATGATTGGACTGACAACAATAACATGAAACTAAATAGTTGTAAATTCGAACATTTGAAATACGGTAAAGATACTGAATCAAAAAGTTTATCAACCTATTTCACTAACAACAAAACTGTAATTGAAAACAAAAACTCTGTCAAAGATCTTGGAGTGTGGATGAGTAGTGACTGCTCATTCACAGATCACATCAATAAAATGATAGCAAAAGCTAAGGACATTTCTAGTTGGATTTTGAGAACATTCAACAACAGAAGCAGTGTTATGATAACGTTATGGAAATCCTTAGTTCTCCCTCACATCGACTACTGTTCTCAGCTTTGGTCACCAAACAGCATCCACCAAATTGAACAGATTGAATCTGTACGAAAGAAATTCTTCAATAAAATCAAAGGCTTTAGTGCTTTCGATTATTGGGAACAATTGAAAATTTTGAAAATGTGACTCTCGAGCTCCAACCCTAACCCTACCCTAACTGATAATAAAGGAACCCCGTCCAGCGGATTGAAAAATTTCACTTGCATCCTGGAGTATGATATCGTTTACTAACCGGCTCAACGAGCTGAACAGATGAATATCATCAAATCAAACTGAAGTATATATACTGAAGTAAGTAACTTCTGACTGACAGTACTAAAAGCCAAAAAAAAGATTCTGGAAAAAACGGCTTCAGCCGCCACTTTTTAGAGAACCTAAAAAGAGCTTTATAACTCGGTTTTTAAGGTACTCTAGTAGAAAAATAAATGCTTTGTTAGAGAGAATAGTGATTTAGAAAAATCAAAGCGACAGCCTTGTGTGGTGGGTGATAAAATTATCAGACTCGGGTTTTCCAGGCCTAATAAAGTCAAAATTTAAAAAAAAAAGAATCACAAGCTTAAATTAAGAAAGAAACAAGATCATCCTTAATATGTATACCTGTATAATGATTACGATAATAATTTGATCCAACAAGCAGCAGGATTATCATGTCCTACGTGCAGTCAAGGAGCTCTTTTAAAAGTTTCTTGGTGCAGTGGACAGTTGACGGGTTGACGGGTAACTAAAATAGTTTCCCGCCTTTGCTACCACCCCCGTAGAAATTGATGGTGGACTGGCTTATGGAATTAAGCTTGAGGAATGCAAATGAGATATAGTGAATTAAAAAAATATATTATCTAATCGTTAAGGTGGCCATCCACTGGAAATTGAAAAATCGACCTTTTAACTTTAAATGTTGATTGCTTAATAACTAAAAATGATATGGGCTTGAAACTTCCAGGTATTATTATTTATGACCTAAAGTTAATATTAAAAAAAAATTTTAGAAAAAAAAATTGGAAGACGGGGGTTTGGTACGACTTTTCAGAAAAATCAAAATAATCTTGTGTCAACGTTTTAGAGAGAACTCCAAATACTTGGTTAATAATTTTTGGTATGTAGAGGCACTTTAGGACAAAGAATGGAATGAGCGAAAAAAATTTTTGAAAAATCCAAAATCCGGGGGTAAAAGCCAAAAAAACAGTTTTTTGAAAATATGAGATCTGGAATCAGTGAAATCTGAAAAATCCTTCGCTCATTCCACAGCCCTCATAGATGTGCAAATACCCTGAAAAAATCAGACCAATCGGACAACTAGATCCTGAGATTTTTCCGCCACAGTAGTTGGGAACACCCGGATTGGCGTTTTGAGAAATCGTGCTTTTAAAACATAAATTGCCGTTAAATGAAAAGATTATAGTTTTCAATAGGGATTTTTTTATGATTTGAGCCTATAAGGGAGTTTTCTACATTATTTCAAAGGAACTAAGGATTTAAAACTATTTAGAGTGAAAATTTTGTCCAATTTGAGTGACATTTTGATCATTTCCAGAAAACCGCAAAACTTTGAAAAAAGACCGCAAAACTCATTTTCACCACGAAAACCACCCCGAAATGTAAATAACAATGCCCACATTCATTGTAAGACTATTTTGGACTATTCCTATCAGCAGGGATTAAAAACTAAATCAATTAAGTTAAAATATTCATTCAAAAAGCTCTGGAACTGAAGACTCATTATCGTGTTACAGGGCACTTTCACTTTCACTTTCATTCCATCGCTGAAAGCATAATGAAACCGCCAAAATCTAATCCCACACAGTTGAAAAAGTAATTTGAAGATGATTGTGTTGTTTTCTAAGAGATTCCTGGCAAAAAAGCATTAAAACAGCACCCAAAAAAGAATATACAAGCAAACAAAAGTTCTACATACCTTTGGCGCACTACACAACAACCGACTGTGCTCTTAATCAAAAGAAATCACAAGTTACATCATGATTAAATATTCCTTAGAGTTTTACAAACCTCCTTGTATAATAAGAGAACCATAAAACATCACTTACAGCAACAAATGTGGATGAAACACTCAGCAAAAGTCAGTGAGCTTCATCCTCCAAAATACATTTCGCTAAATGCTCAGAGCGCGCCGGCCCATTTTCCCTTTCCTATCTTTCACCTTACCTGTTTATTCTACTTTCTGAGACTTAGTTTCTCATTTCTGACTGAGTTTTCATACCTGTCAATCATTTTTCCATCAATTTCGACCAATCTAATTTTCGCACCGAGTGGGATTCGAACCACCACCAAAGAAAGACCTTCAGATTCGGAAACCAGCGCTCTATCCATTGAGCCATCGCCGCACAGCAAAATCACGCAATTCATAACACATTATACCGAACTGGCAAAAGACGGGGGTAATGTTATTATAATATGGGTAAAAGTACCCCTTTTTTAAACCTGACTGAAATTCGAGCCGTTACTAGCAACCCTGCGGGGCCCAAGGCGCCGAGTATGCACCCGGCACAGTGACAAGCCGTTACTAGCAACCCTGACCCTGACCCAATACCCCCTGAATCACGGAATGATGGATAGGAAAAATTATCGGGGAAAAAAATTGCTCTGCGCGGTCTGTGCATATAGCGAAATCTTCCAAAATTGTCCAAAAACCATCTTTAAAATTCGAGGGCGGTCATTGTTTACAAAGTTTGAAAACTGAATATGGGTACACCAAGCGACTTCAAACCTTCTAGAAATGTTTCTAGCGACTTGAAGACGACCCGTAAAGATTTTCAAGCCGTTTGAGCAGCTAGAAAAGGTAGAATTGCTGTTTTACTAACGGGCGGGAAACAGGGCGTCCATGGGCGAAGCATTAAAAGCTTAAAGGTAGGTATTTTAAAACCTAAAATTTTCTGCTTATTCTTTACTTTTATGAATTGAAATTTTCAGAGGTTGTTCTAGAGAAGTTATACTTGACTTTAAGCCAAAAAAATAAAAAACCACCAAAAAAGTATCACTATTTTCAAACTCAGTGGATGGCCACCTTAATATTTATTAATAATTAAAGAAAAAATAAAAAGAATGTGAAGAATTATCAATTTTTTAATGTACTAGTTTTAATGAGCTAGTTTAATAAATGCTATTTTTTCCATCTTAAAACTTAACGCCCAAATCGTAGGCGTAACCGCCCATAATTTTCCCGCCAAAATCGGACCACGTTGCGAAAAATAAAAACGTGTTTTTCCGGGACAGGCGTTTTCACATTAACCCTAATTATCTACCTTAATTAACTATTTTTTGGAAAATATTTTTATGCTGAATGCTTGCCCTTATTATTGTAACTAAAAATATTCTATTTTCTAGAGTTTTAAACAATTTTTTACTCCAAAATTTTAAGGTTTGATTTCCTCAACCCCCCTGGTGGGGTAATGGTATGTTATTAGAAGGTCCGAAGTCGCTTTATTGTGCAATCTTATTTGCATAACAATAGTTTGTTTTGTTTCGAAACTTTCACTTTTATTGTTTTTTTAATGATTCGAAAACTTTAGTACTGAAAATTGGAGTTCTCACATTTTCATTGAAAGAGAAAAACTGCACTGACAACTTACTTCTGCTGCACCCAAACGAACCGAACTTCACGTATTTGAAAGCTTTGGTAGAGTTAGTCCTTCACAAATCAATATGGGAGAAAACGCTGTAAGTTATCTTTTCTACTGTACTTTCGCTTTTGTAGCAGGACGCATTTGAAATTTTTCCATGTGCTTAGTCCAGGCACCAGGGGGAGAAGACTCAATTACAGTATAGAAGACGTCAAACTGAGGCAGGGGTGTCTTGAGGGAAAATTCAAATGGGTGCATCTCATTCGTCCGACAACAAAACAGTTCGAATCCAGACAATGGAATCAGCGTGAAAGTTTGTCCTCCAACTGCTTTTTTGTCCAGAAACAATTGCCCAATCTTTGATGAGTCATATTTTGTCTGACAGCCAACCCAAAACCGTTTACGTTTTCAATGTTTTCAATCAAATATCAAGCACAAGCACAAGTTAGGCTGCGGTCACGTTGTGTTCATGTCATCCAACCGACTCACTTTTTATCTTAAAAATCTGACCCTTTTCTAGTCAGAAAGTCAGAAAATGTGTTGGATTTTTTAACTATATTATTCAAAGAATTTTGTAGATTGAGTGTAGCTAGCATTTTGAGTGTTTTTAAGATTTTTATCCACAATTTTTCCACAATTTTTTGCGTTAAAAAGCACTATGCAACTGCTTTTTCCAGACAGTATTAATCGAACGTTCGATTGTGATCAAAATAATCAATAATGATCGATAATAATCGAAGGTGGTTAGTGACCACCTATCCATTATATGGGTGATTGAATACTCACTCGACTCCAGATTGTGGTATTTTCTTCAACCATTTTTCATTTCACGTGCGTTTGCGTAGGGTAGGGTAAAATGGCGAAATGGGAAAATCGAATTTGGCAAAATTTTTCAACATTTTTCGTACACGTTTTTCGTGTGTATTAAATTTCGTGATTCACTAAATTGGGCATTTTCAAAAAGTGGGAATAAAGAAAGAAAATGACTGATTTTGCTTCAAACACAACGTATTGGGTGTAAACATACCTAAAATAGTAACAAAACTAGTGAAAAAAATAGTTACTAAGTGTAACAAATGTGACTCCCCAAGCGATCCCCAAGTCCCTGAAAATGGGACCGGGCTTTAGACGGTCTTTTAAGGGCCGGTAAATGACTGGTAAAAATTTACCAAAAGGCCGCTACGAGTTTAGTTAATTTTGCTGCCGCTGCGAAGCGTAATCGCCTGGTTGACATCCTTTGACAACAATTTTTGATGTAATCGTTACTAAAAATCACTAACGAGCGGCCACGAGCGTCTAGAAGCGGTCAGGAGGTCTGGAGGCCGATCTAAAACAAAAATCTGACCGCTACTAGACCGCTCGTAATACCGGACCAAGATCGGTCTGATTTTCAGGTACTTTTTAAATCGCTTGGGAAGTCACAAATGAGTATTTTCAATTTTTGACCTATTTTGAAATTTTTTTGCGTGTAATTAATTTCATTATTTTGTATTTTTGAAAAATTTAAACGGTATTAAGTTTCACAAAATTCGGCCTAAAAATTTCGAAATTAAGTACCCGCGAAATGTAACACGCGAAATATAATACCAATAAGGTATGTTAAAAGTTTGAGTAAAGTTCAAGTAAGTTTGAAGATTGAAAATCTGCCAATTCTATATTCATATTTAGAAAGGCAGGGCAGCGTCTGTTGGTAGTCAAAAAGGGCACTTTTTCTAGTGTTTTTACCAAATTTTTAGTGGTTTCAGTAATACTGGCTTTTTAACAATTTCACTTTTACTGGCCAAGATTCCACTTTTACCGGGTCCTGCCTCTTTTTCTATTACCTTATTGGAACTAATTTTCGCGGGTTTTAATTTTAGCGTTGAAAGTCGAAAACCGCGAAAATTAATTCCCGCGAAATACAATTTTTTCCAATTTTATCGAAAAATTTGAAAAATCCCTAGGAAAATAAAAGAAATTTGTCCAAAAAAAATGAAAAACCGCGAAAATTAAAACCCGCGAAAATTCCAGAATGGAAAAAACCGCGAAAATTAAAACCCGCGAAATGCAATTTTTCAGATATTTTTTTTCGACCGCGAAAATTAGTTCCCGCGAAAATTAGTTCCAATAAGGTAGCTATGGATCAGTCACACTTGTTTCACTTTTAAAGCTTTCTAAGTAAACTGTGTTTTGTGGCCAGTCGCTGCCAATCAGGCTACAGTCCGGTAATAAGACCAGACTATACGTTTTCCGGCAACAAGAGAATAAGAACCAACTTTTTGGAAGCTTTATTGCAGAACAAAAGTTTTTCCCTAGGGATTTTCCAACTTTTTTGAGTTCTTTCTTCTAATATATTAAATGAAACTAGCCATATGCGCAGCGTCACGCTGTGTGTCCCAATATAGCGAATCACTATAAATCTAAAAAACTTTAACGGAAGAAAGATAGCTGCCAATTGATAATAAGATTTTGATTTTATAAAAAAGATAACATAGCATTGCAATTTTTAACCACAATTGAGTAAATGGCCTAGAAGAATTAGATTTTAGATCTTTTTAGACATCGTGGCTGGCCATCGTGGCTGGACATTCGAGGGTGACTTTGAAAGAATTTGAAAAAATTTGAAAGTGATAGGAAGCCGCTATTGTAAACAGAAAGTTTAAAGAGCATCTGAATAAGAATTCTTCAACATGAAAAATTATATTTGGGAAGAAGGTTGATTTTAAACCATCCAGTTCCAAGGTTCCTGTATAGAAAATGGTCTCTTGGCGTCTCAAAGTTAGTCTAGTGGTAGGAAATTTGCATATGGTGCAAAAAGATGATGGTTCAAGGCCATGGAGAGGAGGCTTGTAGAGCTTTGTTAGAAGTATTAATATATAGATTAGAGAAACAATTTGAAAGTGAAAGTTTAAGAGACCTTCAATGAAATAACTTATTTAATGCGTGCCACAATTGCCATTGGCTTGCTGGTTCAAAAGAATGCACATTCTTCAAAAAGACCAGAAAAGTTTTGAAAGTGATAGGAAGCTGCTATTGTAAACAAAAAGTTTTAAAGAGCATCTGAATAAGAATTCTTCAAAATGAAAAATTATATTTGGGAAGAGGGTTGTAGAAATGGGGTGTAGATGACTGCCTTAGCTCTAGTTTAGACGGCTGACTTTCTGCCCTGCCTATTTTAATTGTGGAGAAAGTGGGTTCAAAGTTGGCAGTTAAAATCTTTGCTTGAAAAAGATTGAAAGAAGACATTGCATTGACGTCAAAAGAGGGCAATGCATTGACTTTAGACAGCAAACTTTAAGCCCACTTTAATTCACAATTAGAATAGGCAGGGCGAAAAGGGGGCTGTCTAAACTAGAGCTTAGACTTAACTCACTTTGCCAATATTTGGTCTTAGGACACTTTAAATCTGAGACAACACTATTAATCAGATTAATTTGCTTTAAAGTGAGCACTTATTTCTTATGTGAAAACCACTCTCAAAGGAAGTTCTCTAATTATACTAAGATGGTTAGTTCATGGTAGCAAAATAGCGTCAAACTTAAAGGCCTTATTTGAAGTCCTGTGAATTCATCTGTTAATGTCAGTAGCCGAGTAGTACCTTTTAGGCAAACATAGTTCGGACCCCCCCCCCCTTTCTTAAGGGGGGGGATGACACCTTCCAAAAAAGTGAAGAAGGGGGATCAGAAATTTTCATTAAAAAAGGGGGGGGTAGCAAGGAGGGGGATCGTTTAAGAAGAGGGGTGGGGGCTTACATATATTGTAGACTATTTTCTAGCACTGTTATGAAATTTGGTCTGCATGAAAGGAAGTTCTTTATTTTCACTAAAAAGTGGTATTATATTTGCCAGACTTAATTTTTCTTTACTGTTTCCCTTCCCTTTTTACCATAAAAAATTTAGCCCAAAACCTATATAGGATAGGCATTTTTAAAGGTTGGGGGTTAGAACCCTTTCCGCACTATGGGCAAAGCTTCAGACTATGAATACTGAACAATTTTTCAAAAATAAAAGCAAAATCAAGGAAATCTCCAATAAGGTATCTTGCTGTCAAGAAATGATCATAAAAGGTCCTTAGTAAGAAATTTAGCTCCTAGGGTGAAAAGTTTACTTCAGCTAATCTATAATTTGAGAATGTCTGTCTATGTATGTGTGTATCTGTTTCTTTCTGCTCAAACTTTTAGGACAGGCTGTAGACTTAAAAATCGTCAGATTTGACACTGGTTCCTTTTGTGAATAGGCTCGAGACCTATATAGCTAAAACGTTCCACACTTTTAAGAGACTTAACTTTTACCACAGAAATATTCTAGAGACTCTAGATAAACATTGAGTAAAATTTGTTTGTTTCAGAAAACAACGGATATAAAGGGTAACGTTCTTTTCATTTTATCAGGAAACAAAAACGGAAGAAAACCACATCAACTTGAAGGTTGTTGGAGCAGTAAGTAGATAATTACTATTTTAAGTTCTTCTTTTCAAAATTTTACAAAACGGGTTTTCACCCAGCCAGGGCAAGCCACTTTGACTCATTTCCTAACTAAAGAGAATTGAACTTGAGAATTAATATGTAGAAGTTCTAACCATGGGTAAATTGAATTATTTTGACCATCTTCTTTTCTAGGATAATTCAGAAGTACATTTCAAGATCAAAAAGACAACACAACTAAAGAAACTGAAACAAGCATATGCCGACCGTCAGGTAACTTAAATGAACATTGTTGGAAAAATAAAATTGTTGATAGCTACTCGGCAGTCAAAGTTCTACACGTTCCTAATTTCTGTTACGCCCCTACATTTCAGGGGTCGTATTTTTAAAATTCCAAGTACAGCCGAGCGAGTGGTTATTAATAATCTCAATTTTCGACCCCCTAGGTCTCAAAATTATCTTCTCATTTAATGCTTTTAAATCTGTTCATTTTTTAACTTCCTCCTTCAGGGTGTATCTTTACAATCGTTGCGATTTTTATTTGATGGACAAAGGATAGCTGATGATATGTCACCTAAGGGAGTAAGTAGTTTTCTTGACTTGATGACAATGCGTTACTTAAAAGAACTTATTATTGTGATGGACACCGACATCTAGCAGAAAAGGTCAGATCATTGTCCCTATTAAATCAAAATTGATAATTGCCTTTTGGCATTTTGATTGTTCAGCTGTTTTATTTTCTGTCTAATACGAACGACTTTGAATTTCTTTGGCCTAAATAAAACAATGTACATCCTAAATTTGACTCAATGAATATTTCTCAACCTTAAATTAATAAATCGAAATTATTTCTATAGCTCGAAATGGAAGAAGGAGATGTAATCGAAGTATACCAAGAACAAACTGGCGGAAGGTGATATAAGGTATGTCTACTCTAGAGAACAGATTGTATCATGTTATTTTTGTTGTTGGGGGAGATTCACTTGACTTTCGTCTGACCATACCCTTACGAAAGTGTGCTGATGTTAAAATTAACTTCAAGCATAGTCATTATAAATAACCCTGGTCTGGCAATGTGTTGTTTTAGCTTTTTGTTCAATTTTATTTTGTTACGAACAAAAGACACGTTGCTATTTGCATACTTTTTGATCACGTTACCAAAATCTCCTCTTGGGATTACTCTATTTTCTAATCACATGATCAAAAAGTTTGCAAAATAAATCGATTTGGTACGTAAGCTCCATTTTTTAACAATAAAAAGAGACAAAAGCCTTCCAGACCAGTGCTTTTATAATGACTATGCTTCAAGATTACTGACTGACCCAAAAATACCCCTAAACTTCGTCCTAAACTACTAAACTCTCCAAGTGTTTTGATCCCGGGCTCTATTACCCCCTCTTCAAGTTTTGGCAATGGCTTCAATAAAAGTTCCTATTTACTTGTTTAGATATTTGGATTAAATGGGACATTTTGTAATTCGTTAACATCGAGGAGACGCCGCGGCGGCCACGCAATGCAGTATTGGTTGGTGTTTCGGAACGTTTGTAGATGATTTTAAACACAACTTGTAAATAAAAAGCGATAAAACTTGGAAATTCTGAGACATTGTTACCCTAATACTTGTCCTTTGTTGTTGAAAACAGACATTTCTTGATGAAGATGAAGAAGAAACAAATCTTTTTTTGCGATAAAAAATGATTCATTTTTATTAGAGTTCTCCCCTTTTTTACTGTGTACATTTTTTTTTTGCTTCAATATTTAGTCAATTATGACATCTTTGTACTCGCATCATGGAATATTGTTGAAACAAAAAGGCAAACCTTTTTATATGAAAAGTTTCATGAGTATGTTATTGATGTTTCTGCTTTTTAGACCTACCTAGTAGGTCCTATAATATAACCCTTGTCCGCTCGTCCGTCTGTTCGTCTGTTACCAGCTGCTTTTCTCGGGACTGGCCCATTAAATTTTCCTGATTTTTTGCATAGTGATGCAAAATGGCAGAACCCATAAAGTGACGGGGCCCGATTTTCGAAAAAAAAAGAATTAAATTGAGAATTAAACTTGAATAAAGCTGAAAATTAATTCAAGAAATTGAAAAATCATAAAAAGCATTCCATACACTAAAATTTTATTATGATCTTCATCGAAGATAACAAAGTGAATTTTTGATCCGGATACTTTTTGGAAAATTTTCTCGGTACCTTACCAACCCTGATAAATGAAAAATTTATTCTTATTTTGCCGACCGACCGACCCATATTTTTTCTAACGAACTGTCCGTAGAACAAAAATTAAATTGGTCTCGCCTTATTAGTTTTTTCTGATTTTTTGCATAAAGATTGTAGTCAGGTTGCTCTAAAATGGCTCAAGCAGTTTTATTCGGAAAATATTTTTTGGCCGTGAAAATCGGATTTTCTTATTTGGGAAATTCCCTTTTGTCATTTTTAATTTGATCTTAATCGAGTTTATGTTTTGATCAGTAACATGCCTACCAGACAGATGGCCGAACCAAAATTTTCTTGCATACATATACCCATATCTACTAATTTGTCAAAAATTCAAGGTCTTACCTTTTGCTTCCCCTAGTCAAAAATAGGAAGCGGGGATAAAAACTTCTGAAATCTCAATGGGGATAAATATTGTTCCACAAGTTCAGGAAATCTAGGGGGGGGATGGTTTCGGAGTATCATTTTTACTTTTTACATTGAATTTCGAATGGGGATGAAATCAAGGACATTATACTAGCAAGTAGCTGTCGCTATGAATGCCCCGCCAATAGCAGATATTAGCCCAGAGGAACTTAGCCATGAAGAGAGCAAGGGAATCATAATCAGACTATAAATTGGTGAAATGAGTCTTCATAAAAAGTGCTCAATGTTACTAGAGCTGTTTAAAGTTAAGAAACACGAGCCGATGCGGTTAAAATTTTCTCAGTAAGATCCATACATAACGAAAGTGTCAATCCAAAAAAAAAACATGTTTAATCTACACTTTCTGATGCAAAGTGACCTAAATTAAAACCATTACAGGTTTCGCAACATGTTAAGAACTAGAATGATATCAAAGTTGATATTCTTCAATCACCAGATAAAAATCACTTTTGAAAACCCAAACATAAGAATGTGTACTGTGAAACTGGAAGTGCTTCCCTTCCATAAAGATACATAATGCGGATTAAAGGTGAATTCCAAAATGAAATTGAATACAATTTCAGTCATTTGATTTGAAATTTAAAAAGTGAGTAACTTTGGACTGGTGGCATACTGTAGATATAATTTATTTGTATTAAAGGTTACTGAAAATTATCTGAAAAACTTTAACAATCTTCATACGTGTTTCTGCAAAAGTTTTCAGTTAGAATAAAATTTCTTCATGGTTACTAAAGATATGAATTTGATAGTTGCTCTCAAAATTGGCAGTTGAATCAGATACTTTTAATAAAGGTATTAATTTTCAGGGATTAAAAATTTCCCGGATTTCATGGCCTTTGTTCTTATTTACGAAAGAACATAAAATAAAATCCTAAGGAAATGTGAAAAGGGGCCTTCAGCGAAAGTTAGTCACCATGAAAATATTAAAACATCATCTAATCCGCCATTGTACACATTTTTTTCTATTGCTGTAATCCACTTCCACTTCCCTGGCAAGCAAGAAAGCGGAGATTCTTCAACGAAATGACTGTTAATACATAAAAATACCAAAACTTATTTTATCACTTTTTGAAAATAACTTGGGAAAACACGAAAATAAGTCCTTATTGCGAAAAGCTTAAATTTTGTGGATAGTGGATGTTCAATCGTGAGTATAAATTAACAGTGGAATAAATTATTATGCGGAATTAATCAATGTGAATTGCTGAAGAATTGATAAACTTAAGTAATGCAAATTAGGGCCTAATTGATTAATCCTGCATTAATTAATCCTGCATTAATTTATCCTCGCATAAATTCATACTCTTAAGGTAATTCCTACGAAATATAAATTGATCCAATTAAAGTAGTGCCAGACTTTGTATTTCAACAAGTGTGTTTGTTTCACTCCCATAAAAACAGATTCATCTTGTCTTCAATCCATATGTTTTGAAAATAAAGACCAGGGGAACTTCAGATACCGTGTCCTGTTGTAACCACCGTCAACATGGTTAAAAACTTTTCACTTCACAGGTAGGTACAACATTGTGTTTGTATTTTATTGGACGTCTGGTTCTAAAAAGTCAAAAAGTTTGTTCAGTTTTGATTTGAGCAAAGTATGCTCCTGCGTTCAACATCAATACGGTACAGTGTGCCGCGGTGGTATTAGTAGAGAGAGTGTTCGAGTCTGTTCATAATATGAGGCTGAAAATCTTCGGCGTACATACATATCGAAGTACCGTTCTGGCAGTGACAGTGACATAAACAGCATTTTCAAAGTTTACTTAAGCTTCAATATTGGCGTAAAGAATTATTCACAAAATAGCATCAAATACTCCATAATCCATCGTTTTTCGGCTTTTGTTCCGCTTCTGTTTACATTTTTCTGCTCGCTGCTTCCCATGCTCAACCATTTTTTTGCTGTAACACTGTGCTTCAAATGTCCACGAGAATGAATCAGTTCATGTTAGTCATAGTATATTCTCATTGGCATGTCTCACTCACTAAACCTTCTGTAAGAAACTCAATGTTGGTACCAGTTTTTGGCACGTTTTGGCGCAAGGCTTACTCTTTGAAAAATTACTTTCGGCGCATGCAATATCCATTATATAATTATAGGGTACTCTGGGTTTTGTCTTTCTACCAAAAATTTCATAATTTAATTTCCTTCAAAATGAAGTCACTATATAGGTAAACAATATGAATAAACGGTCAATTTCCCTTTTGTCTATGCTTTTATAATATCAGTAGGGTTTCGGTAGAGCAGCGCATAACACTGTGTGTGTAAAAAAACACACTGTCATTGATGAAGATGCCCGTCGTCCATTCTGACAATCGCATAAGGTTTGATCCAATATCAGTAGTTTGATAGTTATTCATTCAGTAGCAAACAATGTCCCTCAAGTAAATCCAGTTAAGCAACTACGTTAAAAAGATATTAACCAAACAAAAATCTTGTGTGCTATGCCCCCAGCGGTAAGTCTGATCACGATATCACGCAATGAAATTTTTGAAATTTGAATTTTTTTTGTCTTCAATCACACAACCACGAAAATCAGCACTTGTTATACATTTTTGGAAAGCTAAGGGGTAGGGGGATCAAAATAACATATGTTCCAATTTTTTTTTCGGACACTTTGGTGTTTTTTTCGGAAAAATATGACGGTCTCAGGCAAAAACCTATAGGGTCAATATTTAATGAAAATTTTAGCTTGAGAAAAGAGAAACCTATTGTATATTTTTGGAAAGCTCTCAAAAAATTAAGATTAGAGATACATTGCGAGTATAGGTGATTTTTGTATCTAAATCAAGATATTGACCCTTAAAAACGTGTTTTTCAGCCAGAAACAGCTATTTTGTCCACTTTTTGAAGCTCAAGATCTCGAGTTAGGTAGAAAAATCATTATTATAATCGCAATATATCTCTAATCTTAATTCTTTGAGAGCTTTATTCCAATCACGCTTTGACCTCTGATCACGCAATCACTAAGAAAAAATTTCCAAATCATACGTAATCACGCTAGAAAAAAGTCCCTATCACGCCACCATAAAAACCGCTTGAGGGACCTTTTATTTATAGTGTACTGCGTAGGGTATTTTGATCAAATTTACCAGTGTGTCGGGATCACACCGGGTCTATGACACAGCAGTGCGTTTAGATTGAGTAGTAAGTAGGATTAATGTAGATAGAGAGATATATTTCAAAACGATAACAAAATTTCTAAAAAAATTTTAATCAAAATAAGGTCCCATATGTTACATCAGGATGAAAGAAGGGGAAAATACTTCGTTTAATATTACTTTTCTTATTATCTCCTCCACAAGTCGACAAATTTATCAGCTTTTTTATAATAAGGATCTCGCGTGAAAATTTTTTCTTCCTTATCCGTTCGCGAATGGTACCCTTGACTTAGGTAAGGGAAGAAAGGCACAAGGGACTACAAAATTAGTAAAGGGAAAATGAAGATTGAAAAAAGGCGGTTCAGTATATTGACATGTGTTTTTATATGTAGGGAATTTTTCTTTTCTAATCTATTTATGGTGGTTGTAGAATTTTCCAAAATATAACAGATAAGTATGAAAAAATAATTTAGTTACAGATATGATAAGAAAAAATAATAGTATTTTGCCAATATCACGAATTAAGTATAATATTTTTGTCTCTCATCATTTTTTTCTTTTGAATATTTTTTCCCCAATTTCTTTACTTAGCCTTGATGTAATGAATTCGTTTCGCTTCATCCTTCATTCTTTTTCTTCTGAAGTGGATATACAAAATCCATAATTTGTGTAATTTTTTGTTGTTGAAAAAAGAGAATATTTTTTCACCGTAACCTAAATTTGTCTTTTGTCTTGCATACTTTATTAAATCTTGGTTCCAACATTATCTTAGTGGCACGGCTTTTAATAATTCTCAAACTTCAATTATTCATTGCCGTCGTGTAAAGGGTGATTTTTATTGTGCGATAAAAGTAGAATATTTTTTGTGGTGATTTTTTTACTTCTTCAGTCGCGCATTTGAAAATTTTCAGAAGGTGAAATTTATTTTTCAAATAGTCTTCTACGTGTTACTGATATATTGCTAACGACAAAGAAGAGTGATTTGTAAACTCAAACCCAGTTCCTTATCTGCTCATTTTTTTAATTTTGATAATGTTTGCGAGAGGTTGAATGAGGCCCCCAAGCGGTTTGCATGATGACGTGATAGGGACTTTTTTGTAGCAGCGTGATTACAAATTGTTTTTTCGTGATTGCTTGATGAGAGGTCAAAACGTGATCGTGATTTGAACAATTTTTGAGACGTGATACGTGATATGGACTTTTTCAAAGGGATGCGTAATTGTTCGTTTTTTTTGCTGATTTTCATGATCGTGATTGAAGACAAATATTCCGTGATATCGTGATCAGAGTTACCACTTGGGGGGCCTCTTGAATGTAATAAAATCCATCTGTAAAATAAAGAGTGGTGTTAGTGGGTCACCTTTTGAAAGGTGTGATTTCAGTTATCTATTTTAGAGCTCAATGAATTCAGGAATCAATAGTTCACGCACAGTGTGCTCCGTGATAACTTCATAACCACCAATAATGACCAGGTTTACAAACTTTGTGATCAACTATAAAACATATAATTCGCTTCACTTTAGATTAAATTATATGATACATCATGCAATAATTACTTGAAAACATCTCAAACAGGTGGTTGATCACCGAAACCTTGACATCAATGAAATATCCACATAAAATGTTAGATATCAAAATACTTGCAGCAACAATTTATCTAATTCTGGCAAATAATCCAATCTCTGCCAAAGAGATTATTAGGGATAACATAGTGGATTTTTTAGACAGACCTATTCTTGGTAAAAAGATAAAAAACCAAACGAAACAATTATTGGTTCCTGACATTAAAATCAATAATGATAACATGGAAAATGATTCGGGACCGGCGCCGGGATCACCACATTTGATAGAGTATCAATCATATTCAACTTTACGACCTGGTATCCATCATACCAAGGATCCAACTATTCATAAAACCATTGCAACAACAATTAATGGAAAACCAGGTGAGTTTCCCTTGTCGTTTTTTTCTTACTGTCACCCACTGACCTTTATTTATCCCTGGACCAAGCTATATCCGCCATCTTTGATCGAAGTTTTTTCTTGCATTGGTACTCGTAAAGAAGCCATTAGAGTGCTAGAAATTAACGTCTAGCAACGACGCTACATCATCAAAATTTTCGAGGGAGTATAGATCTAGCGCTCTCGATGCATTTATAACACTATTAAGTAGTGCCGCCATCAGGATTAGGGTACCACTTTTCAAAAAACTCCGATCAAAGATTTTGCTTGGCCGGGATTGAGAAACTTGTTCAGGGTATAGAAAGGTCATTGCTGTCACCACTGCTATTTCAATCGGGTTTACTTTCACAAGGTTTTAAATCCCGAGTCACAAAAAGGTGAGATTTTCTTGATTTACTCCCAATAGTCAGCATTTTGAAAGATTTTGTATGGATTTAATTTCTATGGATCAACCAAACAATAAAACGCCAAGAAATAATTTTACAAGTATCTTACGACGCTGGAAATCTAAATCTAAAATTCCATGTGGTTTTCATTTTGTTGAGTCAGCCATCTCACACGCGTGATCTTTTATACGAGATTTGTTTTTCAGGCAATAGAAAAGGACGTAAATAAAATCCCATCAGATAGATTACGCCGAGGGGCAAATCACTCAAAAAATGGTGTACGAGATTTATGATTTATTTTTGATTTATGATTTATTTTTGATTTATTTTTGATTTATGATTTATTTTTGATTTATTTTTGATTTATGATTTATTTCTGATTTATTTTTGATTTATGATTTATTTATGATTTATTTTTGATTTATTTTTGAATTATTTTTGATTTATTTCTGATTTATTTTTGAATTATTTTTGATTTATTTCTGATTTATTTCTAATTTATGAATAGGAGTAATTTTATGGAAAAATTTTTTCAAATTATAACGAACTGATACTCAAAATCATTGTCAAAAAAAATTAAAAAAGTTGAAAAGTCAATTTTTTTTCGAAAGATTTTTTATTTTATTTTTATTTATTCATGATTTATTTTTGATTTATTGATTTATTTCTGATTTATTTCTGATTTATTTTTGATTTATTGATTTATTTCTGATTTATTTCTGATTTATTGATTTATTTCTGATTAATTTTTGATTTATGATTTATTTCTGATTTATTTTTGATTTATGATTTATTTATGATTTTTTTTTTATTTATGATTTATTTTTGATTTATTTTTGATTTATAAAATTGTGTACGAGATTTATTTTAGTGATTTGCCCCTCGGATTACGCGAATAGGTTTGGAATCTACAAAAACTTAAGCGCGTATGAATGCGATTCAAATCGGTAACTGCAATATAGTCGAAATATGTTGAGATTTTAGTTTATTTTCGCGTTTTTTCAGAATTTAAAGTTTGGGCGAAAATTGTGATTTTACCACTTAATTTCATTTGAAGGGTTCGTTGGCTGCTAGGCTATATTCTGACTCAGGTAAGTTATGGCATGTCTCAAAAACCTGAAAATTACCATAATTTTTGAAGGCCATTAGCCGGCAGAAAATGAGGAAACCAATGATTTGCAACGAAGGATACCGTGATGAAGTTTCGCTGTAGGGGTGTTACCTAATTGTTTACGCCCTTATTTTCGCGAAAAACCACAAAAACTAAAAAATGCTGACGTCAGCAAAACTTGTTTTTTGAATAACTCCAGTTTGGCCAAAGATAGAAACATGAAATTTGGACTGAAGTTAGACATCATTTAAAGGGTCATTTTGCAAAAAAAAAAATTGAAATTTTGCTGACATCAGCACTTTATTGCAAAATTTCGTATTTTGCTGATTTCTGCTGACGACAGCAAAATTTTGAAAAATTTCTTTTTGCAAAATGATCCTTTTAATGATATTCAACGTTGGTCCAAATTTCATGTTTCTACCATTAGCCAAACTGGAGATATTTAAAAAAACAAGTTTTGCTGACGTCAGCACTTTTTGGTTTTTGCGGTTTTTCGCGAAAATAAGGGCATAAACAATTAGGTAACACCCCTACAGCAAAACTTCATCATGGTATCCTTCGTTGCAAATCATCGGTTTCCTCATTTTCTGCCGGCTAATGGCCTTCAAAAATTATGGTAATTTTCAGGTTTTTGAGACATGCCATAACTTACCTGAGGAGCCTTATTGGAGCAATATCGAGCTTTTGAATCCTGAGATCCTAAGCGGTCGTAAATCTTAAGTCTAATGTTAAAACTCAGATTTAAAAACTTTCCAACCGTACTTTAATACGTTTTAAAATCATTTGTGGTGTTTAAAATTTCGCGTCGCAATCCCCTTTGTTTCAAATATTTTGTCCAAGATTGTGGTTATGGTGATAAGAAATGATATGATACAATAATTCTTTGCTTTAAATGAATGAAAACTTTTTTTCAACTTTTTTTTCAGATAGTGGATCTTCTTCTTCAGCCTTCACTGGTGAAAATTTGAAGACCATAATCATTTTACTATTGTGTATATTATTGGCGCTGATAGTTTTTGTAGTTGTTCATTTCTATCTCACAATGAGAAGGTAGGTACCAACCCCTTTCCGGAATTTCCAGCGGAGCTGTGTATAAGTCACCAAGCGGTTTTCGTGATGACGTGTTAGGGACTTTTTTCTAGCGTGATTTCGTGATTTGAAAATTAGTGATCAGAGGTCAAAACGTGATAGTGATTTGAAGGATTTTTGAGCTGTGGTATGTGATTGGGACTTTTACAAAGTTTCACATTTTCCAAATTTTTTGCTGATTTTTATGATCGTGATTGAAGACAAAAAATTGACGTGATATCATGATCAGACTTACCGCTGGGGGGCCTCTGTGTAGGTTGTAGGTAGACAACCCTAACATCTACACAAGGTCACTAGAATCGATCAATTTAGGGGGGGGGGGTTAATTTGAAAACAGAGGTTAGACCAACACACGGTAAACACCTCTGTAACTGCCGCTATTTCTTTCCGACCTAGGTCCTCTCGGATATATAATGATGATGATGATTTTTTTCAAAATGTGCTTAACTTGTAATTAGCATTATTTTGGCCATGGAAGCCTCGTGTTCTGATATAGTTTGTTCTTACCTGTATCAGGGATATGTTATACTATAGTGGAGCTGGATAACGCACATTTAAAAAGCCTTGTTCTATCTCTGTCCCTGACATTAAAATTTGATATGAAATTTAACTTTTTTAATTACAAACTCGTGAAATTTGTATTTCCTCTTAGCCAATGATTCTGCTGCTGCATTTATCGTTTACGATTAAAAACTTTTAATTATCAAGAGGGTCTGTAAAACATTGGTGAATGGCAATTTAAAAAAATGAAAAACATTGTTTTCATTGTAAAGTTATAAGAAGTTTCTTCTCTAAGATTATAAATAGTACTTTTTCATTTGAAATACCGCGCTACACCGCGGGGTGCCTCACTTTCTAACTGATATTTTCAGATAGCAAGTCGGTATGTCTGATTATGGAAAAAAATTCAAGTCAATTGAAACAATATTTGTCAAAATATTTACATCCGAAATTTTTAAAGAGAAATCATGAAAGCTTCTCAAATTCATAACACACGCTGATAAAAATAGATTTCATTTACAAGGAAGCTTTTGGGGTATCTTCTACAAATATTATTTTGATGAAAAGCGGGAACATCATAGCAAAATATGTGCAAACGTACTGCATGAATACTTTGTCTGCTTCATTTTTCTTATAAAAACAGAACACTCAAAGGGACAGAGATGGATTTCTATTATCAACAGTTTACAATAGAAAAGACAAAGAAGCAATCCGCTAAGGAATTCTCGTCCTTCATCCAGCTCCGCTATAACATATCCCTGCCTGTATTTATCTCCTTGCTTTTATTATCAGTCTCGAAGGATATCATCGTCTAAGGTTATGAGAAGTATTAATCCAGGCTAATGAACACGCGAATATTTATATGGGTTATGCACAGTCAAAATCGATAAGAAGAAAGTTGTGAGTTGTGGGTTGTGAGTTGTGATAGTTACAAGCTTAATAATTTGATCTGGGCATCCATTTAAGAATTTATTTTTGACCATCGCAGATAGTTCCTTAGGTACACGCTTTTTTTTTAAGAATGGGCTTTTATCATTTCATCATGGATATTTTTAACTATTTAGGAAAATTCATCCTAAAATATTCTTACGGTATTCTTAGCTTAGGATTTGGGATGATTGGTAATTTAAAGTTAAAAAATAGTTCTTTAAATGCCATTTTTAGGGTTTGTTGCCAAATTCCATGATGGTGGTGTTCTTTATATTCTTAGCATATTCTTAATTTTTTAGCCATTTTCATGATGAAATTTCTTATAAAGTATATTCTTATAAAAAAAAGCGTGTAGTGATTTGTCAAATATTGGACTGTCAATAACAAATATTTTTTGGTCGTTTTAGGACGTACACGGGTGTTTTCGTACCCAGACATAATTTCGTTCCCGCAAATCCATTCGACGCTTCTTGGATCTATGAACATATAGACTGTGTACCTATTATCATACAAGGAGGAGGAGAGAAGAGAGGCTCGACAATTCCATTTTTCAAAGCAAAACATAAAAGAAGAAGAGCTATGATAACACATCTTTAAGCGCTCTATAATTTCGTTCGAGAAAACATACGATTTCGTAATCTGCATCCCTTCCTAAGAATGATGATAGTCGGAAAAGAAAACTCAGCATTTTCTTTAATCTTTCCGGAGTAAGTGGTTAACTAGCTGGGTCATTGTGTACGTATTGTGTACGTATTGTGTACGTATCGCTTTCTGGGAGCAGGTCGCTCAAGAAAATGGGCGACAAAGGATGTATGGCAATGAATAGATACTATGGGCAATTCTTCAGCACTTACATACATGGAATCAAAACAAAAGTACAAAAATTTATTGCAGGATATTGTGGAAATTATTGGTGACTAATTTTTATTGGGAGAGGAATAATATTGAGAGTGAAAGATTTTACACCAATTAAAGAATTAAAACAGTTTCTAATCATTCACTACTGTACTATATTGGTCGCGTTGGAATACATATTCTAGACGAACAATAAATTTGTTTGGGTGAACGTGTTTTGAGTATAATTAAATCTTGCAATTGAAAAAGTTTTGCCAAACAGTGTGAAGTGAACCGTGATGTTTTTGAAAACAAATTTCAAATGTTTCATCTGAAATATTTTGAATGAAATATATTAACATAAAATTATCAATTTATAAAAGAAATTCATTAATTGTTTATTTTTTTAAATTTTTGGTTTTGTTGTATATGGTAAAATATTAAGGTAAATATTTATTTTTCGAGGCCTTCAGTATAATTAATTCTCCCCTAATAATTTATTACGACATTTTTGGGATTTTGCTAGAATTTTAAGGGATATTTTGAGTATAATTAACATATCCCTTAAAACGTAGCAATACACGATTTCTTTTATAAGAACAATTTTATAAATTTTTAAGTAAAAAAACTAAGCGTATTGAAAGAACATCATAAGAACATTTAAGCCTGAAAATTAAAAAAAATTAAGAACAGCCCAGCCTGATCCAAATTGTATTGGTTCTTATAAAAAAAGCGTGTAAGTAAATACTACACCCCTTTCTTACTCACAGACCCAGTAGGATTTTTTCAGTCAGTGGGCATAAAGATAACGAACTGAATCTTGACGGGGATTGACATACCCATATTTTTTATGGCTGGGGATTTCAATTCTTTTATTTTCAAGTCAGAAAATTCAGTGGGGATGGGAAAAATAGCATAATATGTTGCAATGTGGATTGGTTTATATGATTATTTTCAGTGAGGACAAAAATTGTATGATAATTTTTCACCGGAGACAATATTTTGGCCAATTTTTCCATTGGGAAGGGGTTCCAGTGGGTCTGTGAGAAGGGGGTGTAATACTGTCTGAACTGCCAAATCCCTTTCGTCAGGGAGTCGTGAGGGTGAATTAAGGTACCCTAGCTAGTTCAAAGATTTTCGAGATCGATTGGTATACTTTTGTCAAATTTTAGTTCTAGATTGTTTTTACAAATGCGTAGTGTTAGATTCCATATGCATTGCACTAATACATCCCTGTCTCAATTAAGTAAGAAATCTTTATTCAAAGGGGAGGGATAAGATAAAGTGTTAATAACAAATTACTGATCTAATTAGGTACTATTACAGCTGTAATGAGGAGTCCTTAATATGAGTCTTTTCCCAGTGTAATTTGCAATTAAGCTGGTATTTAAGGGTTAAACCTTTTTTTATAAGAACAAACTATATTAGAACATAAGGCTTCGACGGCCAACAAGTTAAGAACATTTAAAATCTTTATGAACTCAAAAACACTCGATTTCGTAGGAAAATAGGTAAAAATGGTCAAAACATGGGGAAATAAGAACATGTTGAGAACATTTTTTGGCTCGAAACTCAACAAGTTAAGGACATCCGAAGGCTTCAAAAGGAAGGGGGTCCCTAGTTATGTTAAATGAGGCATATATACCAGATTACATAACTATACACACTTTTTTATAAGAATTGTGTTCTTTCATTTCATGATGGGTATTATTAACTTTTCTGGGAAAACCACCCTAAAATACTCTTACAGTATATACTTAGGTTAGGATCCTACCCAGTCTAAATCTAGCATGTAGTACCTCGAGAAAAGATTTGCGGATTATTGGAAATTTACAGGTGAAATATGCTGAAAAAACATTCTTATGTTCAGTTTGCCAAATTCCACGATGGTGTTATTCTTAGCATATTCTTAATTTTTTTACCAATTTCATCATGAATATTCTTATAAAGTATATTTTTATAAAGAAATAAGCGTGTATTCACAAATAATTTTCGATTTGAAATTTGCCAGGGCTGTAAGCAAATGTAACCCGGAAATCTAATTACTTATTGAGAAAAACGAACTATTTGCCAAAAACCAAAACCAAGCATTTAATTCAGTTTATGAATCAGAAAACATTGTCATTGTGTCTGCATTCGATTATTTTTCCAAACAACGATTGTTTAGAGAAACAAAAAATGTTTTGAAAGTTTGATTCCCAAACCATTTGTAATCTGGAAAAAAGAATCAATGATGCACCTATTGAAACACCTTTACTCATTTTCAGCATTTCTCGTTCGAAAAAAATTAAGGAAATAAAAACATTCGAAACAAAGCAAACTTTTTCTTTGATTTAATGTTTCTATCTTTAAATTTCTTTTTACATTTTCACGGCTTATTAAATTTGCTCAATGGACCGTTTTATGGTTCATTGGTTATGCCATTAAAATATTATTTGATCATCTTACCTTCTGTATAATACCTGTTTTTAACGAGATCCATTCGAATTTCTTCACTTTCAAAAAAGTTTAATTTCTTAATCGCTTTGTATCTTCTTCGAGCCGTCTTGACGAATCTGGTATATTCGATTCCAAGGTATTTGCTCATCATATTTTGATATTTTTACTTGAGAATATTTCAGATTTCATTTGCTCACAATACTGGTAGATTATGAATTGGAGATGTATCGGAATAAAGCTTGGTTTCCAATATCTTTTTTAATTTCAAGGAAAAAATCTTTTGTTATTGGATCGGCCATTTGTTCTGATTCAATATCTTCGAAAACATCACAATAGATCTCATACATTGCCTGAAATGTATCAAAGCTGAAATCAGGGTATTGGTCATGATAATCTAGTAAAAGATAGAAAGATTATTACTAAGAAAACATTTTTAATAATGATATTCTCTTTTATTTTCTTTACAGATGGATAAACGATTTTTGATCTTACTGGTCGCCTTCGTGGCATACACATCCGCTAAATCTGTTAGCCGTAAGTATCTTATTTTATTCATTTTCAAATACAGTTGACGTTCTACTATTCGATGTTCTACTATTCGATAGGCTTCCTTATTCGATGAAATTTATAGTCCCCGTCAACAAGAAATTATCATAAACGACGCTCCCTTATTCAATAAGCTCCCTTATTCGATGAAAATCCAAGTCCCCTTCAAGATCGAATTAGAGAGCGTCAACTGTACCTAAATGCAAGAAATTCCTCTTCTTATTCTTGCTTTATTCCCAATCTAAAAATGTTTTGGATTTAGCGCGTATCGAAAGACAACAATAAATCCCACAAAGTCGTGTACAAATTCGGATATTTGCAGCGAAGAAGATATTGTACTTTGATGCAATATTTTAAAGTTGCTTTTACGATATTACGATAAGAATTACGATATTCATGGCTATTTTGCGCGCATTTCACAACATTTTTGGATACAGGATTTATATTACGCACGAAAAAATTTGAATATAATTCGAAAGGACTCGAAAACTTAAACTAATCTTACATATCTCCGGAGAAACCTTCCTTACTCAATTCCAAAAAATCCAAACTTTGTTATATGACAGTCATTACAACTTTGTGTGAAAGAGAAAGACTTTTGTTCCTTTTTTCACAAAAATTATTGAAACTGCATGATGAGTCTATATAATATCCATTTGACATAATTTATCTAACACATATATATATATTTATAGCATGTTAGATATTATATTGTTGCATGGTTAAATGCACCTCAAAATCTGATTCTTTTGGCTTTAAACTGATAGAAAACTATATACCTATACACAATCATTTTATACAAAAACATGTACAGCAAAAATTTCAAAACAATCTGCTTTTAACCAGGAACAAAATGGTGACTCTGGTTCGATTTCATTGGATCATCATTTCATAGTTATAAACAAGCAACTTGCTGAAACAGGATGTGCCGCCACAACTTCAAAAATACTTACTAAAGTTTCAATATTTTTTTTGGAAAAGAGAATTAAAAAAAGAGCTTTACTCTTTCACACCTAATGGACATAATTTATTGTTCCTTTTAGGTGTGAAGAAATCTGCTAACCCATGTGGCTGCACTCCTGCTCCAGCTTGTTGTGCCCCACCACCACCTCCACCACCAGCCCCAATGTGTGCATGTGCCCCAGCACCAGCCCCATGTGGTTGTGCCGGAGGAGCCGGTGCTGCCCCACCAATGCCAGGACCCCCAGGACCGGGAGGACCACCCGGAGCCCCAGGAGGCCCAGGAGCTATGGGACCCGCAGGACCTCCAGGACCCCCAGGAGCCGGAGGATGCGGAGGACCACCTGGACCACCAGGACCACCAGGACCTCCAGGAGCACCAGCCCCACCTCCACCACCACCACCTCCAATCTGTCTCCACCATTGTATGAAGATCTGCCCAGTCAGTGCCCCTGCCTGTGCCCCACCACCACCAGCTTGTGCCCCACCACCATGCCCAGCTCCACCACCATGTGCCGCTCCACCATGTGCCCCACCACCACCATGCCCTGCACCTTGTCCACCACCTATGCCATGTGCTGCTCCACCATGCCCACCACCTATGCCATGTCCACCACCATGTCCACCACCTTGCCCACCACCACCTCCACCACCAATGTGCACCTGTGGGCCACCACCATGCTCCTGTGGAAAATAGAGTGGATAATAAAACGACGCATTATTGTTAATAGATGTTAAATGAGTCATTTAAGCAAATTACTTTGCTTGATTTCAATTTCAACAAAATCAATCTCCAGAAGATACTTTCCTTGAGGAATGAATATTGAGATCTCAACTTTTACGTTAAGAAATTTCCTCATAAGATTTTTCTTATGTATAATTTCAATAACTATATTATGACACATATTTTTATAAATAAAAGAAACTCTAGAAAATTATAATTGAATTGAAAATATTTTCCGCATTTACTTAACGATCCTTTCCAATCAATTTCTTGACGAAGGTCTGAATTTCTAACTCTCTGAATAAACAATACATTTTTCCATAGTTGGGATATTTAGGGTGCATTAAAGTCTGATCACGATAAGTGTGCACTCTTTTTTCTTTTACATATAAATTTTGAAGGAATTCTTCAATCTTTATAAATTTGGTATCATTGGAAAGATATTAGCGAGTGGAACAATTTGAAATAAAAAAATCTTTAAAAAAATTCTAAAAATGAAGATGAAAATGAAGAAGAAAAAAATAAAGATCTGGTAGAAAAGTGCTATAACTTTCATTTTAACTGGAGAGATTCTTTGATCTTAGGAGGTCATCACTGACCAATTTTACGCTGAAAGATTGCCAGATTTAAAGTCATATGCAATCATACAACATATTTGGATTTTTCAATTTGCAAGTTTTAAATTTTATTTATAAATTTTGAACTTTAGAAAAAGGCATGTTAGTTTTTCTCCCCAATAGACCTTTTCATAAATTACATCATGAACATCACTTGCCTAGTTTTGAAATTATTGCCGTGGTGATTAAGTCCCAGCGGATTTTTTTAACGTGCAAATTACGGTATTTTCTCCTTTGTTACGAGTGATTAATCGTTAATTGCACGACAAAACATACGATTCCGAGGTAATCGTCAGTAAACATTCGAAAACCTCCTTTTTTTCTTCTGTTTAAAAAGAAAACATTGCAGTTTAATTTTTCTTTGTTTTCAATTAAAAGAAGCTATTGTAACGTAAAATATCTTTGTTCCTTTTTATATTGAAGAAAAAAAATGTCTTTGTTTTTTATTATATAGTAAAAAAAAGTCTCTGACACAGGACTTGGGAGAGAAAAGAATAAGGGGACAAAAGTGTCCCCCCGCCGAAGAGTGCAAAAAGTGGTAATAGTGCAATTAACGATTAATTGCACCCCTCTAAACCAATCAGATTCGAGTAATTTTGCACGGCTGACGATTACCATAGTAATTGTTTGAATACGAAGCAAGTGATGTTCGTGACGTAATTTATAAAAAGGTCTATTAAATAGAAATTGTTTTTACTATTATATGAGGCATGAAAAGTAATGAACAATGCACGAGGTATGTAAAATCGAATTCGGTGATCTACGCTCCTTATTAAATACTCTCAAAAAACTTTAAACAAAAATTGAAACAAAAATTGAAAAAAAAAAGATTTAGCATCAAATATTTTGATTTTTTAATTTTCTACTTTTCATCGTAGATGGAGATAAACGATCACCCTGTTCGTGTTCAGCACCGCCATGTTCATGCCAAGAACTCCCAATGCAAACCATCACTATCCCCATGGCTGCCCCATGTGCACCACCAGCCTGTGCCCCACCACCACCAGCTTGTGCCCCAGCATGTATGCCAGCATGTGCACCAGGATGTGGTGCCGGTGGAGCCGGAGCCGCTCCACCACCACCACCACCACCACCAGTCCCAGGACCACCAGGATCTATGGGACCAGTCGGACCACCAGGAGGACCAGGAGGCCCAGGACCAGCTGGACCTCCAGGACCACCAGGAACCCCAGGATCAGGAGGTCCACCAGGACCACCAGGACCACCAGGACCTCCAGGAGCCCCAGCTCCACCAGCTCCACCACCACCACCAGTCTGCTTACATCACTGCATGAAAATCTGTCCAGCTCCAGCACCTGCCTGTGCGGCACCTCCACCTCCACCTCCACCACCACCAATGTGCACCTGCTCGCCACCACCATGCTCATGTGGAAAATAGATTTCTTTCTAAAATCAAATTTAGAGACACTCTGTTAAAATTGACTATGATAATATTACTCAATCTTGAGTTCTATTCCTTTTATGGACACTGCAAACTTAATAAATTCTATTTTTTTTGATGTTCGTAAAATTGTAAATTTAGATATTTTTTGAAAGAATTATACTTCCACTTTACACATTTACACATAAACAAAATCTTTCTCAATTTAGCTTGGATATTTCCTTGATTAGTAAATTTACGTATCCTTTATATTTTGCACGATTGCATGAAAGTATTTTGGCTGAAAAAGTGATCAATCCATTAACCCTGGGAAGAGGTCTCAATATACTGCAAGTTAGGTAAAGTGAACTATTATAATTGTGGCCCTTAGAGTTAAGTTTTCCAGGCTTCCCAAATTTCGTTTGATGAGTCAATAGGAGGGTGAGGGTGCAATATTGGAAAAGGTAAAACATTTAGATAAAAGCAACTTTGAACAAAAACAAAAACCAACAAAAATCTGACAATGCTTACACTTTAATTGACAAAATTTCAACTTTAAAGTCAATATTTTGTTTAAAATTAGCTAAATGTTTTGTTTGCACACATAAAGTCATTTTAAAATCTCATAAAAGAAATTTTCTCTGAACTTCAAACTTTCAAAAATTATAATACATCTTTGTAGACATTAACGTTTAGGTTCTCCTACTTATATCTATCGACCCTTTGCACAAAACGAACTTTTGTTAGTTAACTAGTGAGACAGGGGTGTATGTTCCTCTCCCAAGTGACAAAAAAGCTAAAGTATAGTCGCGACTTTGGGATTCGGATTCTATATTGAGAAAATTAGGCATAACTTATCTTTCTTTTATCCTAGAGTTGAAGAAAAGATCTCCATGCAGTTGCTCCCCACCACCATGTGACTGTGCTATTAACCTTCCACCACAAGTGATCAGTCTCCCTGCACCACCAGCACCTTGTATGCCAGCCGGATGTGCCGCAGGAGGAGCTGCAGCTGCTCCACCACCACCAGGACCACCTGGACCAGCTGGACCACCAGGAGCCCCAGGAGGCCCAGGAGGACCAGGACCAGCAGGACCTCCAGGAGCACCAGGAGGTGCTGGCTTTGCAGGTCCACCAGGACCACCGGGACCACCAGGACCTCCAGGAGCCCCAGCTCCACCAGCTCCTCCACCACCACCAGTCTGCTTACATCATTGTATGAGAATCTGTCCCGCCCCTGCACCCGCCTGTGTAGCTGCTGCCCCTGCTTGTGCTGCTGCCCCGTGCCCACCACCACCACCTCCTCCTCCTCCTCCTCCTCCCCCACCTCCACCACCACCTCCTCCACCTCCCCCACCACCACCACCTCCACCACCACCACCACCTCCATGCCCTGCTCCACCTTGTATGCCCCCACCACCACCAGTCTGTGCCTGCTCACCACCTCCTTGTTCATGTGGGAAATAAACTCAATGACTTGTTAATGAATTCTTATTCTATTTTGTAGATATTGTAGATTTTTCTAACGTAAAATTTTCTTTTACAATACAAAATATTACCTATAATAAATCATAAATCAATTGAAATTTAGACAATTCCTAAAAATCAAAACCAAGTATCCTCGTATATTTCTTGAACAAAAAGTTTTAACATAATTCTCAATAAGAATGTCACCGTTATAGTGATTCTTCTGTCACTAAAGCACATTGTCGTTCTGTTTACCGAAGCAACTTTCGAACCATCCTAACATGCTCCTTTTTAGCCTTGCCAGCGACATATTTCCTTCTAGAATTAGATTTTTCACTGTACGCAACTTGCACGATACTGCTTCCCAATGATCTACCAAAGTGGGTTTGGGAGAGGTTAGATACACTGATTTCAGTAACAAACCTTGCGCGTTGACGCCGGATAGTTTGTCCTTTTGAACCTATTAGATAACCAGCACATTCACCAGGGATATATAATTTACAATCTTCCTCGTTTACTACACTATTTTCAAAACATTGATGGATAAAGGCTTTCCTGAAAGCTTTAACACCTTCATCATCAGCATCTACGTGATTTTCATCCACTTTTCCTTGTTTTAACTTGCCTTCGAATTCTTCACTCCACTCGACCCATTGCACTTCAATCTCTTTCAGCAGTAATACCTTGAAGAGAAACAATCTTCGATTATCACAAGTATAAAAACAGCAGCCTGGATTTTCCATATTACCACGAGTTGCGACTCGTATTCGTGGATATTCCCCAACATCTAAGGTTCCATCAAAGATAAGATGCATTGCTTCCATTATGGTAGGATGTGATTCATCCCAAAACTTTTTCACGGTCTTCTGCGTGAGCTTGATTTCTTTGGGATCCATTATCACACTGTCTTCAATGACTTCAGATTGATTATGAGAAGATTTATTAGAACTTCCTTTGGACTTCTTTGGTGCTGTTTTTCTCTGGGAGATCGGTTGAGCTGCCAAAGCAACTTCCCCAGTAGTATCTAATCGAATGCCTTTTCTATTAGATTCATTTTTTTCACATTCTAATATATTCAATGGTATTTTTCTATCTCGAGTTTCCCACGCCTCTTCCCAATGATCTATTCTTTCACGACAACAAGTCCACACAGCTAACGGCGGTGCATATTTCTTGATGTAAGTGTGACTGGTTCTCTGTAAAATCAAATCTCCTATATGGGGCTTTTTTGTTACTTTAATCATAGTATAAGAAAGCCGCGGCTGGAATATGTACAGCATTGTCTTTTCAGTTAATTGCTGTTCCATCTCTGTCTCCGAGCTTTATAAGCACATCAAGATGATCAGTTTGTTATTGGTAGATAGTTTTTGAAATTTTTCTCTTATTTTTCTTCACAAAAAGTTTTTTTGTCGTTAGATATCTTTGAATATGTACCCAATAGATCACTTGAACAAATTTTGGACATATTTTAGGGGTATTTTGTGGAAACAATAGTTTTTCGCTAAAATTAAAATTATAAGAACTATATTCAAGATGACAACTTTCCTGTCAGTTTAAATGATAAATTTTGAAGGTGCTGGCTTGAAATTTTCACAGTATTATCATGATGTACTTATTCATTGATTTCTAAATAGATTTCACTGAAATATTGCGAAGGCATTTCGAGGCACCTCATTAATTTTTGAGTTCTTTCAGCCCAGCCATTTTGTGCTTGTTTCAATTTCTTAGTGTTGATTTTTCCTTTACAATGATTTTATAATGCAAGTGTATTATCAAGAGCATATCATTAATGTCTAAAACGCACTGAGAAGTAAGTATTATCGACAAACCAATAAAATTTACCATTAAAGATGCTACATTACTGATTTCTTGATCAACAAATAGTCATCAAATACGACAGAGATAGAATAACAGAAATTCAGATGTTATCATTCCAGCCGCGGCTTTCTTATACTATGCTTTAATAGTGGAGGATAGACTTTTACAAGGGTGTCGGCTTGTGATCACATCGCCTTCTTTATGGCCAATCTGTCCACAGCACCTGATGAAAATCCATTTGCCTTCAGTCAGACGGTTTTTGTTTCTGGCAATCCATCTGATTTTAATTGGTGGTGCAAAATGTTGTTCATCGTCATACGCAAGGTCGATTTCCAAGTATGGTTCATCCATCTTGTTTATTTATCTATGAAAATAGTATAAATGAAAAGTGATAATAAATGATACGTTATTACGTTATTCTAGCTTAAAATTTTAGAGAAGTTGCTATATTGTGTCATTGTGTCTATAGCCTTTTCCCAAATCTTTGGTTTATCATTTTTATGATAGTTTAATTTTTACTTAAAATTCTTCTTAGGACACGATTATCAATGCTTTTAAATGCCATTCAAGCGAAATACTAACTTGATGTCTACTAGCCTAGTGTCTCTATCTGACCTTTCTTTTTTTATAAGTGTCTAAACAATATAGGGAGTATATAAGCAGATACATGTCTATGCCTATTTGACAAAACATCTATATTGAATTACATCGATATCTCTTGTACGAGTTTGTTATAAATCCAATTTAGTTGGCAATTCTTTCTATCTTTTCTACCCCTCTCAAGTCCATTAAGATAACGTAAACCAATCGTAGCTTTTAACAAACAAGCCAAACAGAGCTTCAAATACCAATAAAGCTATGATATCGTCAAATTTCTTTTTGTTTTCATCCAATTCTGGAGTTTAAAAAAGTTTCATTTGACAAAGATAAACAAACATATGTTGACCTCCTTTCCGAGGGACATTTGAATCAAATAAACATATTAGAAATGTTTTCCGAGAACTGCAAAAGATTAGATGAATATTGTGTATGCGTAGTGTGTGTAAAATTATTTTTCAACTTTCTTTGCTATCGGTAAAAGTTTACTCTAATGTTAGGAATTAAGCTTAAAATATCACCATTATGGAATTTGAAAACTGAACCCTAAGAACAACCTCGTCCCCGTGTATCCCAGGCTTTATTTATGCTACTGATTGCTATTTCACTGAGCGCTACCAGTAAGCATTAAAAAGTTGATAATGCACAGGGAACGAGGCTGCCCTAAGAATAAGGTAAGATTTTTTAGGATGATCCTTCCCACCGAAAAAAAGTTAAAAATAACCATGATGAAAATGAGAAACAAACCATTTGAATAAACAAAAACGTTTGCATGTGGATTCTACATAAATTAGATTCTCTCTCACTTTCGCTGTTTGGGATCGCTAAAGTGTAAAAAAACCTCTTTAGAATGAAGTTTGGTAGCCGACACAAAGGCACAAAGGGATACCATTTGAGAATCGTAAATTCATGCACACGGAAGGGCAATCTTTCTCCTTTAGTGATTGCTCCTAGCACTGTAGTTTTGTCTTCTTCGTTTGCAAATCGGACTTATTGGTCGATAGCGTTTTTCATCTTCTTTTTCCTTCGAAAATTTTCCGATTCTTTGAGTTTCTTCAATCTTTATATTCCTTAAGCGTAGTTTCAAAGGTCATATACTTTTTCATTTAGATATTCTTCGAATTCTTTTTCCACCCACATCCTCACTCAATTCGTCCTCTTTCTTTTCATCTAACGCTTCGCTTTTTGGTTCGAGGTACCGTAGATTTTTGTTGACTCCTCTGAATCTTCAGTGGATTCGTCAACACCATGAAGAATTAGATTGCATGCCGTGGATTGATACCCTGAGTATCAGAGGTTAAGTTATCAAAGAATATATTAACCTCTGAAGACCAATAATAGAAATTTTAGTGCACATGTGTCAATCTAATCACTGTAAAAAGAATCAAAGATGAAGAGCAAATATTACCATATTAATTTCTAGCAGACCGTATCAGTATGCAGTTTACTATTTACGAATTCCCCAGAAACCTCCAAGTGTAATTGAAATGAGTTTAATTCGAAAGAAATCTTTTACATTATCCCCAAATGTATAACAGTACCATATTAATGTCTAGCAGACTGTATCAGTATGCAGTTTACTATTTACGAATTCCCCAGAAACCTCCAAGTGTAATTGAAATGAGTTTATTTCAAAAGAAATCTTTTACATTATCCCCAAATGTATAACAGTAATTACTAAACTTTTAATTATGGAAATGTCACTTTAATTGAATCGAAATAATAGAGAGACTTTTTGTTATGATTCTCTATCACTGACTCTTTTTAAAAGGCATTGATGACATTTTTGAGTTGTGTTTTCAACGACGGGAATGAAAATATCAACTTTGAGCTTCATCCAAGATCTTGGATGGACGTCATGGTTACTTTTGTCTTCGTTGATTGTGCGATGAATAGGATCTCGATTCGTCGGCACAGCGTCAATATATGATTTTGACCTGTTTTTCACGGTAGTGGATTGAATCTGTCGTTCCTCCTGTTTTTCCCTTCGAAGTACGTTTTCTATGCTCTTCTCGATTTGCCTCGACGCGACAGCTGCGTAGCTTTGTGATGTATTTTCTTCTTTCTTCTCAATGATGTCTCCCATCTTCTTTTCGATCGTTGCCATTCTGGTCTCAAAGCTATCCTTTATTTCGCTGATTATCGTGTTAACTTCTTTGGACTTTAGTTGAGTGATTTCTACGTCATGGGCTCTCCTTATATTTTCGCAAGTTTTTATCTCCTTTCGGAATCCTAAAACTGTTGATGTTTCACATGAATTGACCCGTTCCAATAGATCAGGACAGTGATCACGACACAATTTTGACAAATAAAAGCGATGAATTTAAATCGGGATTTAAATACTTTCAGGAAATTCTGGAAACGATGGATTTAAATACTTTCAAAAAATTTTCAAAAAAAATTCTCATAAAGTAATTCGAAGAAAATCGGCATCGAAAAAAAGGAGATACCAAAAATGTTACTTCATGACCTGGTTGTAACACCCCTGTGACACATAGCCCGGTGTGGGAGCCAACCCTAATCGAATTTTGGCCAAAATTTGAGTCGTCCTTGCTGAAAAAAATACTCTACAATATTTTAGCCCAATTGGAAAATTGCACTGTAAACCATATCTAATGGATTTTTTTGAGCTGAGAACAAGAATTTCTATCCCTCTTGAGATTTCGATAGAAATTTTAGTCCCCATCTGTTCAAATCATAGATTTATAAAGCCCGAAGGAATAGGCGTCGTGCTTCGGCTGAAAAGTGTGCTGTAGTTAGGTAGGAAATCTTATCTAGGTCACGTGGCATTACAATAGAATTTTAGCACTTGGCCAATCAGAAGCTTCGTGAGTTTTTCGAAAACAATAGCAACATTATTTTTTCTTAAATTTAATTTTTTTGCCTGCAATGGCTTAAAGCACGACATTTACTGCCCTTTGGGCTTTATTAATCTGTGACATTTCGATTAGAGACTGTATACCATTACATCATGTTTACTTTAGTAAATAAGAGAACAAAACAATCATCTTTAAAAAAGCCAAACAAATGGACAACAATAAATTGTATCATATTTGAATATCTGTCATGACAAAAGTACAAAGTTGACGATGTCATTATAAAACCCAGGAAAACTTTCTCAGGCTTACGTCAAAAGTCTAGTAACATATTCATGATATTCACGACGAAATCTTTTCTACGGAAAGACCCCGGTATTCGCCAGTAGTGGCAAATTTTATACAACTTTTGTTTAATTTAAATTTGCCACTATTGGCTAAAACCGGGTCTTTCCGTAGAAAACGTTAAGTCATGAATATCATGAAAATGTATACCATATACACTTTGCGTAGACAAATGTTTTATGAGAAACTCATTCATAAGAGAAATACTTTTTCAGGCACATAAGGATATAGAAATGTTTATTGGCTAAAAATCGTCAGGAGTGGAAGATTATACTCCAATCTTTGTTTGAACAAAATCAAATAAAAAAATCCTTACTGCATAATATTGGGCTACTGTTTCCATTCCAATTGAATTTTCTGGCTTGAAAACCATGGAATTCAAATCCCCAGCCATAAAAAACATGGATCAATCATCACACATCGAATTTCAGTCCGTTTTTTATCCCTACTAACTGAAAAAATCCTATCGGGTCTGTGAGAAAGGGGTGCACTAAAGCACTAGCTTTAGACGAAAGACGATGCTCAAGAATTTTTGCGAAAAGCTTTAATCGTGATGTCTTTGATTGATGATATTTAATGAGCCGAATTATTTCTTACTGGGGCTTTTACCAATGGCTATCACTAAAATTTTGGTAATTTCTAAGTACGAGGGAGGCACGGGGTGAGGCTTTGTTTAAAACTTACGATGCATGGAAGTGGAGACTTGTTGGTGAGTTGAGTCAATTGACTTCAAAATTCAAGAACTTTTTTTCCATTGTTGTAGTTACGTAGAAATAATCTTGTACTAAAAACACAAAACATGTGAGAAAGTGTTCCAGACTGCGTCATATCTACTGTCAGTGTAATAGGGATTCCGTCAGCGCATCAATAATACAGATGTGCAAAAAAGTGGTGTGTGTATACAAGTCTATCAGGAAAGCTTTTTTCCTTTTCAACTTGAACGCAAGTTTATCAATGCTTTTTATTTACCGATAGATATATAATGATTATTCTACGTCAGAATTTTTTAGAGATTAAAGCTCGTTGACAAAGAAAAGTTAACGTTTATTCATAATCTATGCGTAGACACTAAATACTTGAGGAAACTGTAAGGAAAGTCCTATGGTTGAAAAATCAATACGATATTGTCAACTCTTACAGAAAGTATTTTATGAGAACACCTACGATAGGTTAGAGTCTTAAAGGTTTCTAATTCAGTAGTACTTGTCTGGACAGAGTTCTGAGAGTTGATAGTTCGTGAAAATAGTCGCAAACATGTGATTTTTAGGTATTAGGCCCCTATTAGGCTTGATATCGATGTTAATACTTAAGCCAAAATATAAACTTTTTTATAGTAGGTCGAAACTCAAGCGCACAAGACATGAGAGGCCAATTGGTGCTTTGACTAGCCATAGCCCACCAATACATTTCAACAAAAGATGACGTTATTATAGGGTGTTCATGCTGATGATTTCTCAAGGAAGGAAAATCTAACCTCTTGTAGATTCCGTCATTAATTTCCTGTATGAATTCCTGTATGACCCTATCTTTAGTGCTCTTATTTTCCTGTCTTTTACACTTGCCTTTACCTGAAAAAATATATATGCAAAATTCTATGACGTCACTTTGGAAGCACTAGAGGTACATTGATTCTTGGAACATTTTAATGGCTGAAAACAACAGGGTTCACTCCACAGCAAAACTACATTGGAGTCTCCATATCTCCCATACGGACGGGGAAACACCCCGGGGAGGGGGTATTAGAATTTTACTACCCTCTTTCTGGAGCCAAAAAAACTGTATAAGAACATACGAGGCTTTGATGACAAAAATGGTAGCGCAAACTCTAAAACGGAAATTGGAAAAAAAAACTCACAAAATATTAAAATTAAGAACTTTGTAAGAGCATTTCTAAGCTTAAAATTCAAAAAGTTTACAAACTTTTAGGCTTTTAGGAAAAGGACGTATACTGTTCTTGGCTCTCCTAATGAAAGTATACGAGAGTTGAATTGAAAAACAATCAATTAAAACAACCTCAAGTGGAAGATGTTGGGATCACGTCAAGGCTAGGGAGGATCAATCAGTTTTCTTAACCGAGGGTTTCCGTAGAAAAATGTGCCTAACGTCAAAACAGAGCTTCTCATACCATCCCAATCTTAATTGCGACAGTAACCATAGCTTTGGAAGCCAAAAATGAGATCATGTAATTAAGGCACAATTAATCAGCTTCATTTTTGTTTTTCCAAAAATATTTTTTCGAAGATGGTCGAAACAACAAGAATTAATTACACGTATTTTTTATAAGAACAAATTTACATAAGAACATAAGGCTTCTCTGGCCAAAATGTTAAGAACAAGTTAAGAACATTTTAAGGCTTTGTGGACTCAAGAACACTCAATTTCTTTGGAAAATGGTCAAAAATATTCACAAAATGTTCAAAATAAGAACATGTTAAGAACATTTTTAGACTTAAAACTCAAAAAGTTAAGAGCATCCAAATGCTTAAAAAATTTTGGATGTTCTTATAAAAAAAAACGTAGGACGTTTATTAGTATCTTCCTGAGAGGTTTATCTTATAAAACGTTATGATGTATCTTTTCCTGAGAATGAAAACGAAAGTACTTTTATTGTACTTAACTAGAATAATAGACGTCATTCATCATCATTATTGCCATCATTAACAGAAATTGTTCAACTTGTGTCATTTTAGGTCAAATGGTAAATAGGTATTTCCCTGACTGGGGCTGTAAAGACAAATTTTTACTTTCAAAACTACACGTACCATTCACTTCGAACTAAGGAAATATTCAGAGACAGTTGAATATGAATCAAATTAAATTTAAGGTATAGTAGCAGTTAGTGGACGGCTAAGTAATTTCAAATTCTCCCTTTATTAAAGACCCGGTAGATCCTCACGCTACCATTCAGAACACAGCCAAAAACATTTTTTTCAATAAGCCATAGAGACAGGGATGGCAGGGAGACTGGGGTGTAACATGTAACAGATTGTAACTTGTATCAATTTGTCTTTAGGCTCTTTAGGTATTGCATGGCTTCCAATATATAAAAGGGTTGTTTTTTGTGAAAATATCCATATTCGTAGATTAAGCCGATCTTCTTATCGTTATCGTTTTTTCAAGCTTGCTAAAACAGCAATAGAGATATTGTCAAGATTGTGTTATTCTTGGCTTAAAGTATATTGTAAAGACGGAGCTTGATGAAATACCTTCTCATTATAGTCCAAATTAGGTATCATCGCTGTAAACCATCTGTTGGTTTTTATTTGCGCTTGTTATGAACTCGTATTTTGTTATTTTCACTGTCGCATTTTAGAGCATTCGTCAGTTCAATGTTTTTTTTGCATTACAACATCCCTGTGTCACAGACCCGCTGGGGCCTCAGCCCCACTGGAAAACTTGGCAAATATTACGTTCCTGGTGGGAAAAATACCCTAGAATTTCAGCTCCACTGAGAAATTGACTTTGATTTAATTAATCCCCATTCGAAATGCCACTGGTTTTTTAACCTTGGAACAATACAATTTTTATCCACATTGAGATTTTAATCAAATTTTTTATCCCACTGCAGGAAAAAGTTTCATTGGGGCTGTGAGACAGGTGTGTATTAGATATCACTGACTGGAATAGGTGCAGGGATGTTTGTTTATCATTTCAATCATAACACCTTCTCGTTAAATCTGGTCAGCCCAGCTCCAGTAAAATTCTTGTAAAAGAGGCTGAACAGGGTACTCTAAACAGGGGTGTAGTAAAATGCTAATACCCCTACAAATCTTTTGTTTTGTATAATGCCGTATCGCAATTCTTTAGCCTTGATAGTAGCTTTGCCAGAAATAACCAAGTTTATCGGACATACCTCTGTTTTAAAGGATAAGAAAAATTATAAAAAATTGGACGTTTAGCATATCTCTTCTTCATTGGTAGATTTCCTGGTTAATTCCTTTGTCAAGTTTATTCAATCCGTCGACCTTGAACATAAAAAACAAGTATTTTCTTGCACCCGACTAAATCTATTTATGTTACTCGCTTAGACAGTGAATTTCCAAATTTCATGAGTAATTTTTTTCTGGCTACATTTGCAGAAAGATTATAAATACTTTAAAAACAAACAGACAACTATTTGTTTACGAGCAGGTATTGAGAAATCTTTTTCATTTAATCCACACTTTGGCATTTTCCTTTTTCACTGATTCAAAAATTCCAAAGATATTTTTGTCATAATCGTCAAATCACACTTGATAATACCTTGGTATCAAATACATCTCAAATATTTAATTTTTCTGCTTCTCGAAAAATTTAAAGTAATATGATTGTAGCGTGTAGAATAGGATCAAACTTCTGAAAATAAATCAATCAAAATTCTTTATCTCGAGTTAACCGAATGACCCCCACAATCATTTTATCAGTTCAATCTAAATCGGTTTTTTTCAATTTTAAAATACCATGCAAATTGATGGTATCTTATCAATTTCCTTCCCCATAATCCTTTTAACGTAAAACTAATTACCCACAAATCCCGGGTCTTTTAAACCTCTGTTCCGCTAACTAAAAATAAATCTTGTGTCCTATCAAAATCAGAATCTAAGTTCTTAAAAGAGTTCCGCTAATAAACTTCATCACTCCTAATTTTATTTCTAAATGTCGCTGTTAAGGTTAAGGTTCACCATAATACACCCCGCCAGCTTTGAAATTAAATCAAATCTTACAAATGATTTAGTTACTAAGGGGCTTTGAAAATGAAAGCTGAAAATTTATTTTTGTACTGTACCCAATAATTACATACTTTCAGCTACTTAATAAACGGGAGATTAAGATTCTTAAAATTCTCAAAACTTAATAAGCGAAAGGTTGGAATAAAATTGTCCTGGGTGGAAAATTGGAGGCTAATACAGCAGAAAAAAAGAGAGAACTTTCCCAAAAAGTTAATAAGCGGGTGACGCTTATTAGGTACCCGAGAGCAAATTTTACAAATTATTGTCAAAAAGGCCCGGGGGTAGGGGGTACTGGGTATGTGCCACCCTTAAGGGTAGCTTTTTTGGACCTTCAAAGTCACGCTAAGGATGGTAAAAATCTTAAGGGATTTTATAGTAGCTCTCTGAAGCCGATCCCTCTAGGAAGATGAATGTCAAGATTTTTGAAAAAGTCGCCACCCTTAATCTTTTTACTGACAAAAACTACAGACATCTAACTGCCTCTTAAATCAGCAAGACTGTAATTTAATGAGACCCTGAGAAATTTCAAATCGAAAGACAATATGAAAAGAATGTATTAACACTGAATATATGTTGCACCCCTTCTTTGAATTATAGTTTAACGTCATACCTCGACTAAATTTAAAGTATTTCTCAGACATGTGTAACAGCATTTGACTTGGTATGTAATTAATTTATGACAGTCAATAACTGTTCTCAGATACCCGCATCATGCATATAAAGTATTTGGTTTAACAATTGAAATCGAGTAGGTTTTAATGGTCGATTGTTAAGAAAAACCTTTCTAATTTTTAAAATAGACGATATTTTGCAAGTTATATAAAACCTTCGTCAAATACTTTAGCGGAAATCTAAATGAAAGGGGGAAGGATTTCACAGGCTCGTGCCTTTTTCGAACTTCAAATTGGCCCTGAGAATTACGCACTTTTTAACATAGCCACACTCGAAGCTGGGCACTTTTGCAAAGCAAGGCGGGTTTAAATAATGAAGCATTCAAGTCAGTCAGTAACACAATATCAACTTTATTTCCAAAGCTAAAAGAAAAAATTTTAATGAAACAAAATCTCACGAAAGTTTAAAATCAATAACACTGCAATATTAATCAGTCAGCAAAGTCTTGACAGGATAGTACAACAATTTGACTACCTGTGACGTCAGATGTTTTTTCTAATACCCAGTCTCTTATGCAATGGGAGAAACAGAGAGGAAATTGTGTTTAGATCCTAAAAATAATTTTTCTTATAAGAATATTAGTTTTAACCGAAGACTGAGCATTGTTCGTTTGTATTAGTCAGATATTACTTTTAAGGCTTCGTGGATGTGATCTATCTATTGATAAATATTGATAATCAATAATTGATTATTATTGATCAGTATCGATTAAAAAATAATTTGTTACTATTGATTGATTGTACTTGGGAAAAAATGATATAACATTTTTTCAACAAATTCTTATAACAAAAATGTAAATACCAGAGTCTTTTTTGACAAAGTCATCAATTAAGAGACAGGAAAGAGAAGGTACTTAACGTAACCACGGAGATGACGAGATAGAGTATATAAAAGAGAAGTGATGGTATCTCCCTACAAATCAGTTTTATCTGTTGTACAGTCAAGTCAACATCTAAATCTTATAAATTTCGTCCATTTTCGCAATACATTTTCTAATACAAAATGAAAGATCTTCAAGCTGCGTTAACGAAGAAAATTATCCTGGTTGGAGACTCTGGATGTGGGAAAACTTGCTTGTTGTCGTCTTTTTTACAAAATGGTAATTTACCGAACAAGACTTATGTACCTACGATATTTGAAGTTTATAATATGGATGTTGTTCTGCAAAATACAAAATGTAAATTTTCAATACATGATACGGCGGGATTAGAAGCTTACGACCGCTTGCGACCGCTTTCTTATCCCGATACCGATATGGTTGTGATTTGTTTTTCCGTCACCGATCCAGACTCTTTGAAAAACGTCGTTGATAAATGGGTACCGGAGATTAAGAACTTTTGCCCTGGAACACCCTTTATTTTGGTCGGTACAAAATGTGATCTACGGGATGACGTTAAGACGGTGTCTACGTTGAAACGCGCCAAACAACTTCCTGTATCTACGGAACAAGCCCGGAAGATCGCCAAACAAATAAAAGCTTTGAAATATATTGAATGTTCAGCCACGCAAAGATTCAATACACAACACGTCTTTGACACTGCAATGACGAAAACTATAAACTCTAAACCATCTTTGGCAGCTACTTTGAACCTTTTATTTAGCTGTGTTAAACGGCACGCTAACAAATCAATTGTTCATGACCCGGCAAGGGAAAGTCTGATTCAGTGAAAAACTGAACTGAAATTTTACTGTACTAATAGAAATTTGTAAATATATAACTGAATATTTAAAACACTTTTACGAAAATTTTCCTTTTCAAATTTTTAAAATATACTATATTTTGCAATACTGGGATTTGTAAATATTTTTGTAATATTGTACATAGAGTAAATATTTATTTCAATCCGGTATTTAAAAGATACTGAAAAGATTACAAATCAATAAACCTTTCTCTTTGTGTCCGTAACATTTCATTGAGTTATGGTTGAGAATGAACAAAAGTACTAGGGGGGCCGTACTAGACACCCCTGTCTCACTGTACTGGTGTATTGATTGAATTAAGAAATTTACTGAGGTGATTTTTTTTGTTCAGGCTTAACTTCTAAGTTAAGAACCATCCTGACCATGGCGGAAATACTTTTAAAATATTTTGCGATCGTTTTCAGCGAACAAAGATTTAGTAAAGACTGAAATTGGGCTTGTTTTTTAAGCTGTATCTGATTAGGCAAATGTTACACGATTAAAATGATTCTAAAGAAATGCACTCCTGTCTCAGTGACCCGGTGAGATTTTTTTAAGCCAGTGGGGATAAAATGAAGAACTGTTTTCTAATGGATGCTGATTTAAAAATTTATTATACCGCTACAAAAATCCAATATAGATTTAGAAATTTACAAACGTCTTTTCTAGTTGGAATGAGAGTTCCAGTGCAGTCTCGAAATGGACGATTTTTCACATTTTTTCAGTGGGGTCCCACGGCGTCTGTGATACAGGGGTACACTTCTTCTTATAAGAACCAGTAAATTTCGTCTAAGCCTGAGATTGCTCTTAAATTGCTATTGTTCCAATCAAGCAATAGAGCTATTTGTTGTGAGGGCCTATATCTGAGGCTGGTGTTCTTATAAAATTGTTTTTATGAATAAAAAAAGGTAAGCGGATATATAAGCAAGCATGTAATACATTTTGTCCACAGTTAATCAAGAAAATTATGTATCATACACCCCTCGGGTCAGATCTCCCCCGATGGATAAGCTGGTGAAAATAATAGCCAAAGGGCCTTATTTCAAGCCCCAAGTGAGTTTTGAGATCTCAAGTTTTAAGCTGCTGAAATTTTACTTTTTTCATAGCCTCACCGGGATTTCAAAACTTCACTGGGTCACTAAGACAGGGGTGTTTTTATTTGTGCATTCAACACCATCTTAACAAAAAGGATGGAGAGACATGATCTTATCAATTTTCATTAATTATTGAGGTATTAGCCCTAGAAGTAATTGAAATTACAAACGCTGCTATTATTACAGATCTTAGAATAAAGTAAGGTCACAGATTGAAGTAATGAATAGTTTTGAAAATAAACATAATTCGAACGTTCAAACAAATGTTTTTCAATTCATTTTTTGAATACTCTTTTTGTTATGTAATTCTAATCAGATTTTTCTTTCTTTCAGTTTGTAATTGATGCAAATCAACACACTTTCTGAATTAGTAAAAAAAGAATAATCAAGAAACGAAAATGGATGAAGAAGGAAGAAGATTCAGACATGTCTGTATGCATGATTGGAGAACAAAAGCTTTAGTTCGAATTCGAAACACGAAAACAATACAATGCTCAAAATGTGCTATTGTTTAAACTCCCATGAGAATAAAGGAAGTGCAATGGAGCATTTGATGTTCATTATTGAGGCCAGCTATGGTCATTTAGTTTGTTTATCAGTTTAATGAATAATTAATGAGGCATTTTGCTGGCAGCTCTGTTTCAGAATATAGTTTGATCAGCTTCTTCAGTTGTTCAAAGATCTCGTTGGATTACAGACATACTCCAAGGTAAAAATTTGTTCTTATTTTTCTTTGTTTTTTTGTATTTTTCTCATAATCATTTCAGCCTATTTTTGTATTTTCTTCTTTTAATAATTTCATTTCTTTCCTTAATCGCTCTTTTTTTCAATTTTAATTTTGCCAATTACATTATTATGCTATGATTGCAAATAGTATTTCAATATTCAAAATTACTATCAATTCTTTTGCAATTAAGTAGCAACAGATCCTTTAAGGTCTTTAAGTCTATATTTAGAAAAGTCTTTTCCAAAAATTGATTAATTCAATATGAATTAGATAACTTAATATAATTAAGTTTTTCTGCTTCTAGGTCTTCACAGACAGTGACTATAAATTTGAAAAAAATAGTGATTTTTCCAGCAATTTTTTATGATTGTTGATTGTTGATGAGATTGTACCAAAAGAATTTTTAAAACTTCTCGCGAATCTTGAAGAAAACTTTTTCTTTGTTACGAATCAAAAATATTATATGAAAAAAATGAAAACTCTCGTAAAATTCTTTTCCATCCAGTTTCATATTTTTATCAAGTATTTGGCAAAATTTGATTAAAAAAATTCAATAAAAAAAGTAATTCTGAAAAAAAAGGAATATAAAGAAATCTCTAACCTAAAAAACCTTAAAAATCTTTTTTATTTTATTTTTATTTTTAAAATAAGATATGTGTATTTTTCCTTATGAAGTCATCAATGTTAATCACTTCAGTGTTTAAAATCGCCCAAGGATTTTGAATAATTTCTTGCTCATTGAATTTAAAAAAATTAAACTTGATATAATTGATTTATCTTTGGCGTTTTAAACAATTATTGCTTTTAAAGTAAAATACTGAAAGCATTTTGCACTTTTGACAAATTTGAAAAGCGATAGAAAAAAGATCTGAAAATTTCATAACCTGTTTAAAATTCATCCAGAAATATTAAAAATCCGTTAAAAATATTTTCTTCGAAAATTGCATAACATTTTGACAAACAAAGAAAATCAAACATTCGAACATTGACTAAAAAAAATTAAACCATTGTTTACAAAAACAATAGAAACAATAAACAGATTTTCACACTTCAATAATTTTACACAATGCTGAATATGAGTAAATGAATTGAACAAAAGATCATAAAGTGTATTCAACCGAAACAATAAACAAAAGTTAATGAACCGTATAATTTTTTTCTCGAACGCTGCACTGATTCGAATCTTTTACAATTTAATTTTTCAAAAATCAACTTCAGCCTATCCAAAGTATAGGGTCTGAAAAAATATCTGCAGCGGTAAGATAATAATTATATATTCAAAACAAAACTTAGAAATTAATAAAGTAATTTAAATTATCTTAATATAATAGCAATGAAAGATATATCAATAGTTAATACAATGCAAATTGAATCTTCGTATAGGATTATGGAATGTGATTAGTTATTATAGATAAACTAATCAAAGTTTGGTCTTGATGTTTTATTTTATTTTGAACATTCGAATTTTCTTATAATACCATTGAATGTTTTCTTTTTCTTCTAGATGAGATCTTGTATCGCTATCGTATTGCTCTTGGCAGCAATTGCCAATGCCAAATCAGTTCATGGTAAGTTAATATTCATTATTATTTTTCATTCTTCTTTTTCATTTTCTTTAGTTTTTAATTATGAAGCAATCATTATTAGAAAATTCAGTTTTTGAAATACAAAATTCAAATCGAATTGAATCAAATCAAATAATATCGAACGTAAATTATATTTTGACAATGAATATGATGCCTTTAGTTTCTTCAGAAAAACTTTTGAGTTTTTAAAACTCGAAATCGTATTTTTCTTTGTCTGAAATTAAGATATATTAAATTTTCTGATAGTGACTGTTTCATTTTAAATTTATTCAACTCGTAGTCTTTTAATTCAAAAATATGTACATATCACGACAACATTTCTCATTCGTTTTCAATATATAAAAAATTATAAAATTACTTTAAATAATAGTGACTTCAGTACATATTTTTGAATTAAGTTAGCAGCATTTATCGGCTAATAATTTTGGAATGATGTACTCTGGAAGACTTTCTGGCTTTTAAAATTTGTTGGTTTCTTGAAGCACGCTAGTAATGCAAATTGAAATTATCGCTACCATTTTGGTAAGAACGTAAACTTAAAAGCACGATGAGTGGTTTATCCTAAACTTTGATTAAAAATGTATCAAACTATTTTATTGCCTAAAAGCTGCGAAAAAATATTTGCCGATAAAATGTTGCTTACTCAGATAATATGCATTTATAAGCAAGTTATGCAATTTGTTTACTTTAGTGTAGGAAAGTTTTCTAATCCTTAATCAAAGTTTGCTCATATGCCACTAAGTATTATATTTTGCGCCAATATAATTTGAGAACTTAATCTTTAAAAGTTTTGCAACTAAAGAAAAGGGAAAATTCTCTAGTTCGAACTTCTTTAATTCAATTATTTCTATGATTCCCGTAATTCGAAATTTTCCGTAATTCAAAAAAGTAATGTTTTGTCAATTGAAGATCGAGATAAAAGAGGGTGCATCATAAAGCGAGGTAGCTTTTACAATGTGCAGATAAAAATGTATTTCTATTACCAAAGCGATTGTGAGCAAACTTGGTTAAAAGTTAAAATTACTTGTCTTTATCAAGCAATGTTAGTTACAAACTGCATTCAAATTATCATCCTCAATTCTTTTTTTTGTAAATCCATTCGTATTTGAAACGTGAACATTGCTTGTTAAAGAATCAGGATAAAAGGATAGATTTATAAAGCCCGGAGTGCTAGATGTAGATGTCGTGCTTTGACTGAAAAGTGCGCTGTGGTTAGGTAGGACATCCTACCTAGGTCATGTGATATTACAATCATATTTAAGCGCTTGATCAATCAGAAGCTTCAAGGGTTTTCGAAAACAATAGCAACAACATTTTTTGCGATATTCATTTTTTTTTGCCTGCGATGGCTTGAAGCACAACATCTAGCCCTTCAGGCTTTACAAATCTATGGATAAAAGTTTAAAAAAGTTTTAGTTTTGGCGAACGAGGAGCATAATGAATCAGGGCCATTTTAGAGGGAAAAGTATTTTTTTTTATTTTCTCGAACGCCAATTTAGAAAAATCATATAACTTTGATACAAGGTGTAAACCATGTCATAAATATACTATGTCTCTTCATAAAGGGTCCTCATTCATTAGAACACAAAATGTGTAGTCCTCCTCTTTCCAAAACATAAAATCAAAAGTATAAAGAGATTAGAAAATAACAGCAAAGTTTCCTTAACCAAAAACGACAATTTTTTGTACAAAACCTTCTTTTACAATCTTTTGTAGAAGGTGGAAAAAGGAGGACTCCACAAGCATGCGGAGGAGACTGTCCTGCTGCGTGTGCACCTGCCTGTTTACCAGTCTGCGCACCAGACACCCCTCCACCCTCCACCACCACCACCGCCTCCACCACCACCCCGCCCCACCGCGCCTCCCCCACCACACCCACCACCCACCCACCAACCCCCCACCACGCCACCAACCACCCACCCCACCTCCACCACCTCCACCACCTCCTCCTCCACCGCCACCTCCACCACCTCCCCACCTCCACCGCCACCACCCCCCGCCACCACCTCCCCACCTCCACCTCCACCACCACCTCCCCCACCTCCTCCACCACCACCTCCACCAGTTATTGGAGCCCCAGGAGCTGAAGGTCCACCAGGAGGACCGGGAATGCCAGGACCCCCAGGAATGCCAGGACCCCCAGGCCCACCAGGACCTCCAGGACCCGCGGGACCACCAGGACCTAACGGCCCACCTGCCTGTCCACCAGCTTGCCCAAAATCCTGCCCAGCATACTGCCCAATTAACTGTTGCCCATCAAAACGAAAGTAAATCAGACAAATGACGGTTTTGACAGACAAGAATAACATTGGACAGCTGACGGAGACATAGTATTTTTATAAAACACTTTTTACATAAAGCAGATCATTTTGTATATCATATAGATAATAATAAATTTTTTTACTTGACGCTATCAAATAACGTTTCTACTTTTCCTTCTAAAATTCACTGAAGTTGACTGACTCTACTAACTCAGAGAGAATTATTTCTTTTGTGAGATTACAGATACTGCATCTTGTAGATAGGCTAGTTATCAAATAACTTGCTTTTATTTTGTAGAACCATTAAGGAGGAGAAGTCCACAGGCTTGTGCCGGGGAATGCCCAGCCGCTTGCGCTCCAGCTTGTTTGCCTATCTGTTGTGCGCCACCACACCACCACCACCACCACCACCTCCACCTCACCCCGCCGCACCGGCCACCCACCCACCTCCACACCACCTCACCCCACCCCCACCTCCACCACCTCCTCCTCCCACCACCACCCCACCACCACCCCCCCAACACCTCCACCCTCCGCCACCACCCTCCACCACCACCTCCACCACCACCTCCTCCACCCACCACCTCCTCCACCACCCCCACCACCAAACACCACCTCCACCACCTCCACCACCCCCACCCCACCACCAACCCCCACCAATCCAGGAAACCCAGGACCCCCAGGACGTCCAGGACAACCAGGAGGACCAGGACCAGCTGGACCACCAGGACCTCCAGGACCCCCAGGGCCACCAGGACCACCAGGACCAGGTGGATTACCAGGAGCCCCAGCCCCACCACCACCACCATGCCCACAAGTTTGCGTTACCCAATGTGTACCCATCTTGCCCACAATACTGTTGTCCAGCCAGAAGAAAGTAAAGCTGAAGAACGCCACATTCAAATCGTTTTACTATTCATTGTACACAATATGTTTTACATTTTCTTTAATAATATTTCGTGAATGAAATATAATTTATACATAGACATGTCTTTAACATCTCCAATTCTTTACACATTTATAGTCACTAACCTTTCTAATCCATATTAATTTTACTTAATTTTTCGACATGACTGACTGAATACACTTTAATGCTCCTCCTGAAACTTACTTAGTAAGAGAGTATTATAGATTAAAAGTTTAGACTTATATTTTGGTAAAGTTAGATGCATACATAAAACTTCTCAAAAACGAGAAATTTTAATAATTCCCCTTCTTATATTTCTAGATGTCTTTAAGAGAAGTCCAACAGCCTGTGCTGCACCATGCCCAGCCGCATGCGCTCCAGTTTGCGCACCAGTATGCTGTGCCCCACCTCCACCTCCACCACCCCCACCTCCACCACCACCCCCACCACCACCACCACCTCCACCACCACCAGTTGCCATTCCAGGAAACCCAGGACCCCCAGGACGTCCAGGACAACCAGGAGGACCAGGACCAGCTGGACCACCAGGACCTCCAGGACCCCCAGGACCACCAGGACCACCAGGACCAGGTGGATTACCAGGAGCCCCAGCCCCACCACCACCACCATGCCCACCAATTTGCCCAGTGCAATGTGTCCCAACTTGCCCACAATACTGCTGCCCAGCCAGAAAATAGATGGGAAGAACAAGAGATTTTATTTTTCTACAAATCTATTAAACCAAGTGCAACTTCATAAAATATGAAATAGATTTTGTATCCAATAAATACATAGTCTCTTTTTTTTCTTCTTTTGATGGAATTTTATCCTTTACTCAGTCAGACAGTTCGAAAAATTAGCAATACAGGAGGTTCTTAGACAGTAGGTTTCATTTGGAGCTGTAGAGAAGGGCTTGAATAATCTTCGGTCATTTTCAAACTAAATTAAATCTTGCTATTGTTTTCTTCGATGATAAAATGATAATGCCATTTAAATTTTGTAATAAGTTTCAAACACTGTGGTTTATGGGTTGATTCAAAATTTTCTTAATTTGAGTTCTACAGAAAATTTTATCTAAAAATTTTAAATACACAAACTCCAACTATTTTTGAACATCCAATTTTAGGACAAAAAGCATTTTGACATTTTAAGATGAATTTCGGTCATTATTTCTGAGCCAATACACTTTATTATGATTTTTCTTGCATAATGTCAGCTTTAACCCTAAAAATATTAATTAGGCTTTAAGGGACTTAACTGTTTTCAAGTATTTCACAGACTTTAAATTATTTATTAAGGCGAGACCAATTTGATTGGTTGTTTTGCGGGCCCGACAAACCCTGAAATTCCAAAAATCGAAATAAAAATAAAATTGATTTTGGTAGTACATTTTTATTTTCATTGCTTTACAGACTGTCAAATTTTCAAAATTATGGTTTCAAAAAAAAAAGGTTTGAGAATTTTATATTCAAATTTTCATTTTATCCATGAATTCAACCTTTTGTGTCTTTTTATTTTCTATTTCCCAATTTTGTCAAGATTTAGTAGTTCTTGTTGCCTTTTTAGGGGATTTTATATGTGAAATTCTACTTTTATCCTTATCTTTTTTTGCCGACCGGCCGACCCTCTTTTTTGGGTAGCTTGGCCCGTAAAACAATAAATTGAATTGGCTCGCCTATTGAAATAGTTGACTTTTTCAAAAGGTCTAATTCACATAAATACACCCCTGTCTCACAGCCTCGATGGAACGTTTTATGACAGTGGGGAAATTTTCATCGAAATCCCAATGGGATAGAAATTCTTTTGCTCTCATGCGAAAAGAAGCAGTAGGAATGGTTTTGCAATGCAATTTTTTTCTTCTATTGAATATTAAATGAGGATAAAATCGAAGTCAGTTTTCCAGTGTGGCTGAAAATATAGGGGTCACAGTGGGTCTGTGACACAGGGGTGTGTAAATTCAAAACAAGAAAGCCTAAGCGGCGTATAGGCCCAGCATTGTTGACAGTGTCAACATATTCTTTCGTTGCAGAGTCGCAATACGCGAACCAATAAAAATTAATTACTTTAACATTTTGAGATTTTACCATATAAGTTTGAGGTATTAATTATATGTGGTTTTTTCTTACGCATGCGCACAATAGAAAGTCAGATAACTCGATTTTAGCCTGGACGCGTAAATTGATAATTACGCGCATAGGCCCCGACAAAGTCAAATCTTTTCGACCAGTTGCGTTTTAACCCTGGTCAAAAAACTTTCAATGTTTCTTTAATGAACGTCAATGATTCTTTATAGGATCTTTCAAAGATCTTAACTGATACTTTCGAAGATCTTTCAAAGAATCTTTAAAGTCTCTTTTTATGAATCTTTACTGCATCAGCATTGATCTTTAATGATCTTTGAAGATCTTTAAAGATCAGCTAAGATACTTTAAAGATCTTGAAAGAAAATTCAATATTTGAGACTTTAAAGATTCTTAACAAATCTTGAAGCTTCTTTTAAAATCATTCGGTGTTTTGAATATTCTGGAAGACTAGTAGTTGTTTTTAAGCACCTTGTCCGAGATGGGTTAGCGAAAATAATAATTAGAGCTGTTGTTTTATATCCAATTTTGAGGAATGGATCAACAAAAAAAATATCACAATATAGATTGTATTAAACAATATTTCTTTGTACCAATTATAATTTTAAATTAATTATTCTCTTGAATCTCATCTTCAACGTCAGCTTCACCGTCAGCTTTTCTTCTTTTGGCGTCATTTCCAGCCTGGTTGATAGACCTCCGGCAATGAGGCCAAATTTTTTTGAACTTTGGTTCGTCTAGTTTATATTGGTGTTGAATCAATCCTGTAAAAAAGTATATGAACGAATTTCAAAAAACATTGACAGTCCACACATTTTAGTTGATTGCTCTCGAAGTTTTTATTTTCATTTTCGAATTCTTTAAAAAAGTATTTAAAGCTTAGATTCTACCATTCAAAATTGTCTTTTCAATAATGTATTACTACCTTTGGTTTTGTCTTTTCCCTTCAAGAGCAATGAACCAAAATGTGCAGACTGCCAATTTTTTGAAACAAAGTTTAAATTTTTTTATATCACAACTAGTTGAAAGTTGAAAGTTATGGCAAAAAAAACTAAAACAAGGCATAACTTTTTGAGGAGCTCCCAGGCTTAACATGACTTATTTGTATAAAACAGCAAAAAACCTTGAAAATAAGTTAAATCGTATTTGTCAACCCATGGTGGATGAAATAATTCAATTTACGCTTTATTTTCTTGACTTGATTAGGATCTAATGCAGTCCTCGATTTCCTTTTGCCTGCTTTAGGCGAGACCATGCCATTTTCAAGTTCTTCCGTCGTAAACATCGCCTTAGCCAAGGCAATGGCATATATTGTAGGAGTATTATGTCTCGCCACATCTAACAAGTTGGAGCCATCTGCCAGAACCTAAAAATACAATTTTATTGCTTTAGACAACCGTACTACAGTACTTAAATGTAATCTAGCACGGCGACACTCAGGCATTGGAAATAAAGCAAAAAGTAATGAAAGCAACGAAAAGGAACATTTTAGTTATCTAAAAACCTTTGTGTAAGCTAAAAGTTGTATATTAAAATTGCGTTGCTGTTGTGAATGAAAAAATTATATACATGTTCGAAAAAAGTGTTTGTTTTTGATTTCGTAATTCGGTAATTTGGTTTAGAATAACAATGGTTAAAATACATAAAGTAAATAGAGAGTAAATAAAGTAAACAGAGAGTAAATAAAGGATAGGATAAAGGATACAATTGTCTCTCTCAAAAAATTATTCAAACTAAAAAAAATGTCAATTTTACAATTATAATTTTCTCCCACTCAAAACAAATTAAGTCATTCTTTCCTTCTCAAGAGTTTTTTCAAAATTATCAAGTCAGTTTGTCTCAGAGCTTTAGAATTTTAACAGTTTCTTCTTCTGATGAAAACAAAATTTGACGGGAACTTAATCCAGAAAGTTTTCCTTTAAGTATTCAAAACTCAGTTGATATGAAGTTAAAAACAAAGAAGTTGAAATGATACTTACAAAGTCATTTTCATCTAAAAGAGCCGTTTGTGTTTGATTTAGGTTCGGGTTTGCATTAGGTAATGGTTGCTCTGAAACCTAAAAAAGAATGGTGACACCAATGTTCTATCTTGCCGCGAAATTTACAAAAAAAAACAGACAAATAATGCATGTTATAAATTTATCTAGGTTCAAGTTAGAAACGCGTGGATGTGCTTGTAGTTGTGTTAAATCGCGTAAAAAAGTTGTCTAGTTGTTTTGAGAAATTGAAAAAAAAATACCTTTACAATCAATTGGCCCAGGAGAATGTTGGTTCGCCTTTGAGTTGCCAACATCTCATTCAGCAGTTCGTTCTGAAAAAAGTCACAAAAAAGTGGGAAAGGTTAAGTAGAAATATTGTGGTATGCAAAAAATAAAGCAATCAAGGTCTCACAGCTGAATAAATACTGCAATAGATAACAGATAATGAAGGGCATTCATCGTGATGAAACAAATAGTACAGCCATTCGATTAGGCTTCCTTACCGTTCTGACTTGGTGAATGTTAGCAGCAGCCCCATCAACAACATTTGAATTTCGATTTTCATGCCCCTCCTAAACACATATAAAGAAGACCTTTACCATCTCAATGATATTTATTAGAAGCTCACAAATTTCTCTTCGAGTTGCCAACATCTCATTCATATCAAAAGTTAGTTAGTCAGCAAAAAAACACGAGAAAAGTTTTTTTAAGTTGAGATATCGAGGAATGCAAATATAGCAATCAAGGCTTCAAAGGCAAATAATAATTGTATATAATAGATAAAATTCATATAGGTTGATCCCACCAGAATCTTGATTTTGTGCTTTTTGTAAAAACTAAAATTTCTTCTTAGACGATCCGGCCTTATCCAAGTACCATCATCAGTATCAGTTAAATAATACAATAGATAAAGATAAATATTAAAGAAACAGTTAAAAGAAGGGCCTTCAATCCTTACTATTTGGAAGATTCCATTGGCAATAGGCTTACTTACCATTCTAGCTTGGTGAATGTTGGCAGCAGCCCGTTCAACATTATTTGGATTTCGATTGTTATCTCTCTCCTAAACACATAAAGAAGACCTTAAAATCTTAATGATATTTATTAAGTCTTTCTCAAAAGAATGACAGTCCGCATATTTTGGTTCATTGCTTTTGAATGAAAAATGATATATAAATCAAAAGTAAATAAGTAAACAAAGAAAATTCTGAGTGCGATCAGTAGCAGTTAAATAATACAATAGATAAAGATAAATTAAAGAAACAGTTAAAAGAAGGGCCTTCAATCCTTACTATTTGGAAGATTCCATTGGCAATAGGCTTACTTACCATTCTAGCTTGGTGAATGTTGGCAGCAGCCCGTTCAACATTATTTGGATTCCGATTGTTATCTCTCTCCTAAACACATAAAGAAGACCTTAAAATCTTAATGATATTTATTAAGTCTTTCTCAAAAGAATGACAGTCCGCATATTTTGGTTCATTGCTTTTGAATGAAAAATGATATATAAATCAAAAGTAAATAAGTAAACAAAGAAAATTCTGAGTGCGATCAGTAGCAGTTAAATAATACAATAGATAAAGATAAATATTAAAGAAACAGTTAAAAGAAGGGCCTTCAATCCTTACTATTTGGAAGATTCCATTGGCAATAGGCTTACTTACCATTCTAGCTTGGTGAATGTTGGCAGCAGCCCGTTCAACATTATTTGGATTTCGATTGTTATCTCTATCCTAAACACATAAAGAAGACCTTAAAATCTTAATGATATTTATTAAGTCTTTCTCAAAAGAATGACAGTCCGCATATTTTGGTTCATTGCTATTGAATGAAAAATGATATAAATCAAAAGTAAATAAGTAAGTAAACAAAGATAATTCTGAGTGGGATAAGTTAATGCTGTAAGATTTTTATAAAAGTTCTAAATGGAAATTGAAATTGAAAAAAATTGGCTTTTCTACTGCTTCAAAAGTGTTGAGTTTACACCATAGGGGATTAATTTTTGAGAAGGGCACATAAAAATTTCAGCTCAAAGTTCAAAATCTATCAGAAGATACGAAACCTTAGGCTACGTCATATCTTCCTTCGATTCGAGCATAAAACTCCTACTCTTCGGGATATGAGCACTGCTCTTGTTCTGACTATTAAAATTCTCCAGATACATTGCATGTGCACTAAGGTTTTAATGAAAGAATAGAGAGTTTCGAAACCTAAGGCAATCAGCTGTGTTTTAAATATTCTTTCATTTAAATTCTCTATATATAGCAGTGCCTATAGACCAAGGGTAAGGCCAAAAAGCCTGGAGCTGTATATTATGTAGCACTATGTAGACTAATGAAACCTAAAGTGGGACACTGTAAACAACACTAAACATCTAACTTTTTTCTCAAAATACAGGGGTTAAACCCCCCTGGTTGTTAATTTTTCAAAATATTCCAACTCCCCCCGGATGTTATTAGAACCCCCATTTATTAATTTCTAAGAATATTTTCAGCTGTCAAAGAGAAGGCCCTTTATTTTGCTGTAAATAGTCTAATTGTAGCCTATATTAAAATTTAGCAGACCATACTCTGAACTCAAGCATTACCTTAAGGGTATAAATTTTAACATTTCAAACATACATTTTTAAACTTTTCCTAATGTTAACTTTTCTACCTTATGAGTAATTTTGATTACAAACTGATGACTGTCAAATTTAACTCACAATTCTTCTCCTGGCTGACGGAGCTGCAGCTGCTGAAGATAACTCATTGGCAAATGCTAAGATGAATTCAGTATACTTATGTTAAATAGATATTAAGGGAGCACAACATTTTATAGATTTCATTTACAATTTCCTTTTTGCAACATTAGTAATTTGTTGCTGAGTCAATTTCCCACATAACAGAATAATTTATCCCCTTTTATGCTCACTGTAAACTTGATCAAACAAAGACTATTAAACAAGGGACAAGCAAAAAAGACATGAAATAGTACCTGCTCTTTCTTCTGTTTCTTCTATTGGTGAGTTCTCTTCTGCACCATCATCAGCGACATAACTATCTTCGCTAGAACTCGCAACTGAAAGAAAACAACAAGAAGTCAAAATTCTCATTGTTTCATTAGATCTAATATGCTAAAAATTGGATCTTTTTAACCATTTCGAGGTTTTATAGATTTTCAATTAAAGAATTTTTTGCAAGCATAAACTTTCAAGAATCGCCCTGTTAAGAATTTTCAAAGACATTTACTTTTACTACACGAAAAGGGCCAAAATTCTTATTAATTGAGGAGAATACCTGATGGATGATAAGTGGATTCATCATTTTCTTTTCTTATTGCTGATTCCAACTTATTTTCTTCCTCTTCACACCTTGCTAAAGTTCCTGAAAAAATATTTCAATTGAAAAAGTAGTCCAAACAATGACTAACCCATGGCTAACTCTTAGTTGATAAGTCCCTCAACACTTAGGGTGGGCTAGGGTTTTGATGAACCAAAAAAGCAATGATGTATGAAAATAGTAAGTAAAAATATGAATTTTGTAAGGGGGGTCTTCTTAGATAAGGGGGATATTCCTTGAATTGTGCAAAACTTTAATTTTTTTTTTAATTCTAGTGGGACACACACAAATTCTCAATGAAAATAAAAAAAATCTTTTTTGCGTAAAAGGCAACCATGTTTGATCAATTTTGTGTACATTTAAGCTGGCTTGAATTATATACCTTAAGGGGTTTAATTTTTGCGGGGATTATATTTCACGAATTTCGCAAGTTTTTCCGAAATTCAAGAAAATTAATCCTTACGAAAATTTCGAAAACCTTTGGATTCGCCAAATTTGCAAAATATAATCCTCGTGAAAAATTTAAAATCATGATTTTTGCCTGAACCCTTAGGAAAATGAAAGAAATTCGGTTAAAAAGGGGCTAATTCACAAAATTTTATCCTCGCAAAAATTTAGAATTCCCATCTTTGCGAAAAAAAGTCCCGCGGAAATTAATCCCCTTAAGGTACTAAAGGTAACAAAACATAAATTACCCATATATATAATCTTGACACCATTACTATCCCCATCAATTTTCAATGTTAGTTTGTCCCCAACCTCAAACCAATTCCCATAGAGATTTTTGGATATGGATGGTGATAATATAGCGTAGTTTGGATGCTCGAGGTATCTCACTAGAACCCGAAAATCTAGAAAAGATAAAGATAAGTAGTTTTGACAAAACTGACGGCAAAAATTTTTTAATTTTGACAAAAAAATTACAAATCAACAGGGGTAGTAAAACAATAAACAATAATTACTCTTCATTTCAACTAATTCAAATGTATATACACATTTGTTTTTTTTTAAGAAACTAGTTTTACCAAACAGCCTCAATGTTTCTTAAGAAATCAGCCTGAGCCTTAAATTTTTCTTAGATGTTTCTTTTAACTTTTTGACATACGGTAGTGTTTATTTACAAACAAAGAAACGTTTTATGAACTTGTATATAATTTTATTTTCATGGGCCAAAAAAAACATTTTGTTTGGAAGGCTCTTAAATAACAGAATTAAAAAATTATTTTCTCATTATGAACCTCAGCATGTTTCTTTGAGGTTTCTTAACTTTTAGGCATTCTGAGCCTCATGTTTATTCTTAATTTAAGTGTTTCTTAAAAAAAATGTGCATATTCCTGATTTTCCAGTGCTACATATAGTAGGAAAGTACTTAACGTGAAATGGTCAAATACACTTTGAAAAAAAATTAATCATGAATAGAAAAAATTACCATTTGGACAATTGGGCCTCACTTGTTTCTTTTCTCTCAGTGGTCTTGTTCTGGTATTGTTGGATTCAACCGGGGTAGATGTTTTATTTGATGTCTTTGATTTACCCATTTTCTAAACCAGGAAATGTACTCATGAGACTCACCTTTAAAATTACAAACGAATACACAATAAGTGCAAAGGACAGTTGAAGATTACACCCTAGATAAGAGAATACCAAAACATGCAAATCGAACCGGGGAAACAAATAATGATTAATAATGAAATTTTACCACATCAAATATTTTTTAGAATGCAACGGTTTAAGCTGTCCAAACTCTAAGTAAAAAAAGCAAAGCAAAAAGACGTACTTTTCTTGCCGCAATCTTGAAAAAAGTTCACACAGAATTTTTTTCAACCAATTACTGTACAGTAGATCGTGTGATTCCACTTTCACTTTCTCTAGTCCAATAAGACATGTGCGATTTGACTCACGTGACTCGTTCGTTCGTGTCTTATTGGACTAGAGAAAGCCAAAGTGACATAAATTCAAGATGGTGGCAAAAAAAGTGGTATCTCTAATTGAAAAACCACGAGGGAGAATTAAAATGAATAACACAGGTGGTCACACTACTGGCTACTACAGGAGCAGGAAGCAAAGGATTAAGGCTAATGATTTTGGTTTCTCTGAAGGACAAAAGGTATAGGAAGGTTAACTAAAAGTGGGATAAAGCTGGGACTAGTATTATACTTATAAAAACTCTTATTAATCGTATGACAAAGTCTGATTATTCGACAAATTTTGCTTAAAAATACTGTTCAATTAACTACGTCTGGACTGGGGAATATAAGTAAGTATAAATGATATCTCCTTATAAAAGAGAACTTATGTTTAGACGAGTAAGTAGAATAATCCTTGACTACTGAAAAGAAGACGAAAATAAGTGACAAATATAATTGTCGTCCATAAACATGAAAAATAAGTCTTCTTAACTTAGGCCATATAGATACATACCTTTGTGATCGACTTTCTTGTTGTTTTTTCCAAATTACAGGACCAGTGGTCACGCGAATGTGTAGATTGTGTAAAAAGAAAGATTCCCGCGATTCCCGCACTTTTTCATATGAACTCTGAACTCGTTCTCAATCCACTTTTCAAATAACGGCCCATCTTCACTTCGTAAATATTTCCCGATCTTGAAGACCTAATTTCAAAATCGGAAATAGTTCCCGAAAGAAATAACCGATATTCTAAAACCTGGTATACATTATAAAAGTTCTCGGCAATTAATATCCTGTAAAAGTTCAAAGTTCACAGAGTGTCTAAGACTGCTAAGAGCAGAAATGCCTGAACGCATCTTTTATAAAACAAACTATAAGACAGCTGCAAGATAATTGGGATAATGAACGAAAGTTTTGAAGAAAATCAAGATATTTGTAATTTTCATATTGGACAAGAAACAAGTAGTGACGAAGATGAGCATCAAACTGACTCGAGTTCAAGAAATAGCAGGTGAGTGGCTGCTGGCCTGCCTCTGTCTGGTCCCTGTAGTGATACCGTGAGAAAGAGTAACTTGCAACACTGGAGGGAAACATACACATACTACGACCCTGCCGGTGCACCCGACAGTTGGGTGCTGTTGTCGGGTGTTTGAAGTTAGAAATTTAAACACCCGACAGTCGGGTGCACTTTTTTTGTCGGGTGCGCTGCTACTTAAACACTACTGTACGTACTAAACCATCTACTTTTCTGAAAGCCTATGATCAGGGCTACATGATGAGCTGGTCGATGTTTTAATTTTTTACTGTCATTAATAATGCTGACGTCATCGAAATCGCCATTTTTTGGACTTTTTTTTATCTTGGGCGCTTTTAACAGCACCCGACATGTAACAAAGTTAGGAATTTTAGCACCCGACTGTCGGGTGCGCTATTGTCGGGTGTTTTTGCAAATTTAGAAGTTTCAGCACCCGACAAAACACCCGACAGCACCCAACTGTCAGGTGAACCGGCAGGGTCGTGACCAGACGGTGTTAATGGAATAACTTCAAATGAAAATCACAATCGAACCAATTGAACGTAATTGAACACGATCGATTGTCGAACGGAATCAAATCTCAATCAAACGTAATATGCGTAATATTCAATTGTGTTGGAGTAAGTTCGATTGATTCGATTAGTCTAACATGTTTTACGGGTGGTTCAATTGATCTTCAATTTTTTCGATTACAATTATGTTCAATATACATAAGTTTGATTGTGATTATGATTGATATTTGATGTGCAACCGAGCGCTTAAGTACAGTAAGAGTGCAAATAAAATCCAATTCAATTGAATCAATCAAACGAAATTGAATACAATCTAACATTTAATCAAAGCAATCGAACAGCAAATCCTGGGTATATAATATTGGATTGCAATTTGATTGCGTTCAACAATCGAATCAGAATTATTTGATTGTGTTCGATTGCGTTCAATTGATTCGGCGTTCGATTTGTTCAATTGACACCGTCTGGGTGTGACTTTTGTTAATTTTCAGATCAGCCATTTGCTATCAGAAATAGTAGAAAGATATGCACAGGATGGCCTCATTAACAACTTGACAAACTCAAAGTCTTGAAATATTTCACGTTTGGGGGTGGTGGCGGGGACCTCTGCACATAGTTTTTTTTTTGTGGGTGAAATGTATCAATCATCAGAAAAGGGAAGGGTACATCATTTTTTCAGACTGGCTGTTATAGAATTGAAATTCTTTTATCTTTATGCAAAATTGATTTTTCAGTAATGGGCTTGCGGAGATGGTTGATGCTGATGATGCGACAAGTTCTGAGTCTCAAAATCAGGGGTAAGGTGATTATTCTTCATAGGACAGCAAAAAAACCATTGTGACAAAAATATGTTTTTGTAGTTGAGAATCAGAATCCATTCTGTGAGGCTTTCCGCAAACCTTTACATAGTAGGCACTCCCCCTTTAAAAAGGGGGGGTTTGAGAATTTTACTGAATTTAAGAGAAGGGGGGGGCTTGTGAAAATTTCAAATAAAAGAGGGTGGCTTGGACAAAAAGAGGGGGGTTAATTTTTTAAGGGGGGCTTGGAAGATTTGGCAATTTGCAAAAGAGTGTTTTCCATTCATTTTTAAATTTCTAAACAATTATTATATTTCCATTCATTTGAATGAAACAAAAACTCTGTTTGAGCGTAAAAGGTCGAAAAAAAGAGGGGGGTTGAATAAAAAGATGGGGGGTTGAGGAATTTTCATTTTTAAGAGGGGGGGTTGAGCTAAAAGAGGGGGGTGCCATTTTTAAGGGGGGGCTTGATACCCCTCTGACCACTATGCCTTTATTTCAGAACGCCCCAGCAGAATTTTTTAATGATAAAATGTCATATGATATGACTGTTACCTAGGTACAAGATAATAAATTTATCCTATTTGTACTGAAAAACTCCCAGACTATACAACGATTTTACCAATTATTTCTTCAGATCGCCAATGCTCCTCAACACAGATGAAGTGTCCAATGAAAGTTTTTTTTATCTAAATGACTTTAGGTAAGGCAGGCCTATTTGAAAATGAATTTGTAAAAGAGTTTTCTGGCCACTTACACGCTTTTTTTATAAGAAGCCTTCAGATTTTCTTAACTTTTAAGTTTAAGCCTAAAAATGTTCTTAACATGTTCTTATTTTCACCATTTTGAGAGTATTTTTTGCCCATTTTCCTAAGAATTTGGGTTTTCTAGGCCTGCAAAGACTTATTATCTTGTTCTTAAGATTTTAGGATAGAAGCCTTGTGTTCTTATATAGTTTGTTCTTATTAAAAAAAACTTGTACTAGACTATACAGAAAGGATTTCTTGAAAGGTCCAATGTGTCAATTAGATAATATAGATGACACCCCTTCACAGCGGACCTTCAATTCAAACATTCACACATTTTTAAAAAACTTTTCATGCATTTCACGCAAGTGAAAAAGCCCACTTTTGCATTCATGCAAACTGTTGGGAGAGCCCCATAGATATGTAAAATGACTTCTTTTTATTTCAATCTCAGGAATGAAAATAATCGTGGAGAAGAAGCTGAATTACTGCCAAACAAAATTTTGAGGTATTTTTAAATTAAAATTACATCCAAGAACAACAGCTTTGTTGCTATAGAGATATCACATGGTGGTTGCAGGTAGAATTTTTTTTTGAAAAGTAGCTAAAGAAGGTACAGAAAACTATATGCCTTTCACAAAGAAAATTAGATGTACCTGGATTATGTATTGTAATTTTAGAGTGAAAACAATTCTTTAAATTCCAGAAATAAAGATATGCCAAGTAACGATGATGTTATTGAAATTATTGGTCTATCAACAAATAAACAGTAAGTCTTCGTTTTATTTAAACAAACCATTCAAAAACGCATCTGGTCTATCATTCCAGCGTGACAGACACAACATATGAAATTCATCTAGTATAATAAGATATAATACATAATTTTTAGGGAAATGAAAGAATTTAGCTGCAAAAAAACAAAAATGTACATAGTGTCCCCCTGATTAATTGATTTGGATCAGAATCAAGTATTGAGAGTAAAGTTATATTTTTATATTATTTTTATATATATTTCTAATTTTCAGGAATTTAGACGAACTTCCTGTAATTGATGGATCAAATGAACAGTATGTACACTTAGTAAAGATAAAGAATAGGGGGAAATGAATTTTTTTATTTTTCAGACAAGCTAGACAAGTTTAGGGGATGACTTTGTAGATTCCAAGTATTTTTGGGAAAGTAGCCTTTTGCTTACTTTCAGACTCGCAAATTAATAGAAAATTTCCAATTACCCTTAAGTGCAAAATAACCCCCCCTGGGCTTGTTAATTTTTCGAAAGCCTTCCAACCCCCCGGACCTAATTAGGAACCCGCGTTTATTAGATTCTAAGAAAATTCTAAGAGAGGCCCTCATTTTGCTCTAAAAATCCTGATTTTAGCCTATATTTACCTTTTTTTAGGTTTTCAAAAGTACAATTTCCTACCCCTCCCCCAGAATCAGGTCCCCCTGTTTATTTGGCACCTAAGAGTAAAAACGGGAAAAGGGGAATGGAAATTTTCTATTTTATTCATGGGGGAACACCTGAAGGGCACTATTTCTCCTATATAAACTATTGGCTTAATTTCAAATTATAATTATTTAGAAACATTGAAGATGAAGTTTACAACCACATTGATGAAGTAAAATCCAATGAAGGTAAAGGAGTTCAATGTAAAAAAACAAGTACAAAAGTGTTTTTTGTAAATTATTTTCTAAATAATTTTTGTAAATTAATTTGCAATGAGTTCACTCTTGTTTTCAACTTTTATGAACACTCTGTACCTCGTTCCGTGTTGTGTTATCATCTTTTTTATACTTACTGATAGCGCTATTCTCTGGTGTCAATCAATAATGTAAATAAAGCCAGGAATAGACGAGGACGAGGTTACACACAATTATCTAATTTGTTTCACCCATAACAATCGTTTTGTAAAGAACTCCATCATTTTTATTCCAGAGATTGATTGTGAATTTGATAGTGATTATAACGATTTCGAATTTGGTTCCGAATCTGATCTTAACGATACAGTATTTAGTGGTTATGAATCCAATATCTCGACTGAAGAAGAAGAAGATGACGATCTATTCGGAAACATGGAAGACGATTACGATTCAGATGACGAAGAACTGTATCCAAACTGCCGAATCAATCGAAAGTCATTTGCACTTCTTCTAAAAATTTGGGGTGTCAAGCATGCTATAGCAGATAAAGCAATGAATGACCTTTTAAAAGTATGTCAGAAGTGAGATCTTACTTATAGGATTTTTCATTTATCATCTCATTTTGATTTGTTCATGTATTATGATCTTCATAACCGTGGTGTATCGCTTTTTTGTATAAAAATCAGTTTAACCATAGTTTAACGTTTTTAAAATGTATTCTTAATTTGCTTTTGTCAGGACACAATTTAGACTTCAGGATATACATATCTGAAATATACAGAGCCCTATTAAAAAAAGGTTTTTTCCGGCCGGAAATGCTGGAAATATGCCAGATAAACTGTTTTTATCAAGATTTTTTCCTAAATTTTCTCTGTTTTTTTCACAAAGAGGCGTATTAGCATTGCCCAAAACATGGCCCTGTCTCATTTTGAAAAACAAATTGCCGGCAGATGATAATGCTGGAAGTAGCCGTTTTCGTAAATTTTTTATGACTATTTGTTTATTTTTTTCAGTCCTAATCGCTAACGTGTCAAGTATATCATATTATTCCCAGTTCACAATTTAAGTTCACCTAGTAACTGTCAAATAGTCAGGGATCATCTAAGTTCTGCTGAAAAGCTATCAACGAAAATCAAAGTAATTTAACATCGTATTTAGATATTTCACCATGTGCTACCATTTGGAAACGGCTGTCCAACATCGTCTTATCGATTGAATAAGAAAACTGCTGAGTATAAACATAATTCGACAGATTACCATCTATGCAGCATTTGTCATTGTCCGATACAGCAAAACAAATGTTCTAATGTGAATTGTCCATCGCATGAGGATACTGTTAATATTCTTCACTTCACAATATTCGACATCAAAACACAGCTGATTAAAATCATTAAAGGTAGGCACTTTGTGCAATAAAATTAGCCTCAGGAACAACTCTTCCAGAAAAATAACTCTTTATGTGCTTAGCCTTAGATGGATCCCCTGTTTTGACTTGTTGAATTTTGGTTTGAAATTCTCACTACTTGTGATAGGTGTGTTGACTCAGTATTTTACACAAAGTAGCCAATCATTGGAGAACCTCTTGCCTGGTTTATTTGAAATTTTACCAGCAAGCTTTATTTAGCAATGTTTAAATAATTTTAGATAGTGGAAATTTGAAAGTTATTCAAAAAAAGTTTTAGCCAATGTTTTAAAGGTTTTGCGGTCTTATTTTATTGAAGCAGAACCCAAAATCGTGGTTAGTCAGATTTATTTTATTGTTTTTTTTGTTTTCAGGGTATTATGATGACATCATTACGTTCATGCAAAACAGAACAGAAGGCCTTTATGAGGACATTTGCGATGGAGAGGTTTACAAGAGTCACGATGACCACAATCGCATTACGATGGTCTGGCATATTGATGGAGCTCCTACAATCAAATCAAAATCTTTGAATGTTTGGCTTATCACTGCATTCGTTGTCGAGTTACCTATACACAAGCGTTTTTGTGTGCGAAATATTTTATTTTGTGGCATTTGGTATGGTGAACAAAAGCCAAATTTTGATCTGTTTCAGCTTCAATTTGTTCGGGAGGTAAAACAACTGCGTGACATTGGTTTTGCTGTAAGCATACTTGATGAAGACAAATTTTTTTTTCTTGAAATTCAAGCAAGTTTAGCAGATTTACCTGCAAGAGCTGCATCATTGAGCTTAAAACAGTTTAATGGAAAGTTCGGATGCCCGGTCTGTTATCATCCTGGATGCCCCAAAGAAGGAAATCATCTAGTTCGGTTTTATCGTTACCAAGAAAATCCATTCCCTTTGAGAACAATGGAAGAAAGCATGTCGTTTGCTGAACGCGCTGAGGAGATGGGAAATGCATTTTTTGGTTGGAAGGGAAAGTCTGTAGTGCTAGATATCACTGAAATACCGTATAAAGTCCCTTTTGATTATATGCACTTGATCCTAGAGGGGGAATTAAAACGAAAACTTTCAAAATTTCTTTTCCCACCGAACGGACTCCTCGATCAAGATGGCTTGGATGAAATTAACGGTATCCTAAAACAAATTCACTACCCTCACGATTTCTCTAAGAAAATCACCTCTTTGAACATCAAGGTAGTAAAAAGGGCAAAGGCCGGCGATCTCCAGCTTCTTCTTTTGCACGTTTTGTTACCGACTCTTAAAGATCGTATTCCAGACGACTCTTTCTGTCATTTGGGGTTACTCGTTACCAGCCTTCAACTCCTAAACCAAGACAGCGCTCGTGAGGAGGACATCAAGCTTGCCGAAAATATGTTGATTGAATATCACCGCAATGATCAAAGGCTTCATGGAGACGAATCTCAAACATTTACCAATCATGCTCTAATCCACATCGCTGACCAGAGGAGAAAACATGGCTGCCCGTTAGTCTTGATTTCAAACTTCGTCTTCGAAGGCTTCATTGCAACCCTTTTAAGGCAATATCATGGTTCTAGAGGCATTGTTCCTCAAATGATAAAAAATATTGGCTATTTACAAAACATCGATGCCATGCACAAGTCCATTTCTCAAGAATCTACAAGGGAGCTGGCTTCAGATATAATTAAAAAGCGTTATCCAAACCGAACGAACATTGACAATAACACTTTTATGTTTGGTACTATATCCGATACACAACCAATCGAAGCTGTTCAGCTTCCTAATCGATTTTTTAATGGTGGAGTCCGCTTTTCTCAACGCCTTTGGTACAAAGGTAACACATATCATAGCTTAAGCTATAAGTTGAAGCGAAATTCAAACAGCTATTCCGTTGCATATCGTAAGTTCGATAATACCTCTGGCTATGGTCACGTGCTATTTTATCTCCACTGCTCTGGTGGATGCTACATGGTGATAAAGGAGATGAAACAATATGGATCAAATTTGTATTCATTGGAACATTATTCTGGTTGTTTGGGTCCTAGAACAGATGAGTTTATACTAAACGGGTATCTTGGGAGAGGTTTTGTTCAGTTAGACGAAACAGAACAATACAGTGTATTCCCCATAAATTGTTTGATTGGTCGTGTTTTATTGATACCTATAAATGGTAAATTTTACGGCTCAAACGTTTTGAACAGTTATCAGCACGATTAAGGTATGTGTTCACCTTTCTTGACACATTCTCTTTAATTGATCATATCTTTAGAACAACAAATTTTTATATATCAAAAGTATATATTTTCTGAAAGCCAATAATATTCTCTTTCTAATGGTAAAAGTTTCAGCTGAATTTAAAAAACTGGGCAGGATATAATTAAAATCTTAAGAATTTTAACCTTACCTACTTCAAAGAAGTTAAAGTCACCCATAGCTTTTGAATTTTGAAAAAATAATTTCGATACTATGTTCCCAATAGATTGAACTGAAAAATTGTCTTGGGATTTTTTTTGGAATTGACTTTAACTCTTTAAATCCTAAATTCTGTAAAAATATCGATAAAAAAGTAAATTTAAATGAAAATTTTTGCTTTTTAATGAAACTATACCCCTAATATGTAATAGAAGTACATCCCCTTCTCACAGACCCGGTGAGATTTTTTCAGCCAGTGGGGGTAAAAATAGCGGACCAAAAGTCAATGGGGGTTGATATTTCCATTTTGCTCAAGACTGGGGATTTCAATTCCATTGTTTTTGAACAAGAAAATTCAGTGGGGATTGAAAAATAGTAGCACAATAATTTCTAGTGAGGATTGGCTTATCTGATTATTTTCAGCGGGGACAAATATTAGGGTAAAATTTTTAACCGGGAAGATATTTCGGCTGAATTTTCCAGTAGGAAGAGTCTCCAGTGGGGCTGTGAGAGGGGGTAGAAGTCACGCGAGAGTTAACGTGTTTGATCTTAGCCTTAACCATAGCCCCATATTCAGGCTGTAATTTTTTAGCCTAGACCTCACGTCAGCTCCTGGAATCTTATCTAAGTAGTCCCTATAACATATCTCAGCCTTATCCCATGAGTATTGCGTATTCGATGCATCAAATCATATCCACTAAATTTGTAGGACGAGATTTAGGACCTGATTTTTTTATTTTATGGTTTAAAATTACTGTAAATAAGTTAAAACAATATTGGAAATTTTCTCTATTCACATCATATTAATAATTCAAACAGATAACAACACCAAAATTTGGATTCTATTAAAAAAATCATATTAATACTTTTCTTTCTCATTGATCCTCTTTTCCATATTTAAATGATGAATTTATCCAGTTATGAAATATAGATATTTTTTCAGATTGTTAGGAAAATTTGTAGGTTTTTACCCTTTACTATTTGGCTGAAATTTACATACCTCCTAGGTGTCCTAACCCTTCTTAAACCACCAGAAAGATGATAAGGAAACTTCGCAGTACGATTCTTAGTAAACCAGATTTGAGAAAAGGAGTTATGAATACTCCATCTGAAAAGTCATTTTAGAAGATGATTAAAATAAACTTTTAAAATTTCAACATCTAGATCCCAAAAATTCGCCATATTCATGATTGCACCACTTGTTAGAATTTTCAAAATTTTCCACCCAATATGTCGCAATTAAACAATAGAAAACATGACGATTTGGGTGGAAAGTTTTGAAAATTATGGAAGCCTCTAGAGTGGTGCATATCATAAATTGCTTGATGACGTCATCAGCTGTTTCAGAACTTTTATATTTTCAGTAGATCAGAAAAATAGGCTTTAAAAAGAACTATCTAGAAATGTATCGTAGGATTTTGCTGCAATGGGGGTTTTCCACGTGAATTTTTCAGAATCAAGAAAATCTTCACAGAAACTTTGAAAGATATTCAAAGAAACTTTTAAAGATCTTTTACAGAAACTTTCAAAGATCTTTAAAGATTCTGTAAAAGATCTTTAAAGATTCTTAGAAATTAAATCATATTCCGAATCTTATAAAGAATATAAAAGTTTCTTTAAAGATCTTTTTAAGATAAAGATCTTTAAAGAAACATGAAAGAATCTTAAAAAGATCTTTAAAGAATCTTTAGCTTTAATGATCTTTGAAGATCATTAAAGTTCTTGAAAGATCTTTGAAAGATTTTTGACCAGGGAAAGGCCTATACCGCTACGCGCAGGCCCAAAAATGCCTACATTTCAAAGAATTTTGATACTTTCTGAAGTTTTGGCTAGTTGAATCCACGAAAGGAACATTTTGAGATTTTAGCACTTCCACTCCCCCCAAAAAGAAGAATATGGCATTTTTCACTTTTTAAGACAAAAAGATTCAAAATATATTGATAATTTGGGGTATTTTATCACTTGGGTATTGGGTGTTTTTTCAGAATTAAAGTTCGGGCGAGAAATGCGATATCAGCACGTCCAATTTATTTCATTGAATATTTCGATTCTGAAGGGATTCAGTGGGTTCTGGACTATATATTAGCCTTATTGAAAACAATTTCGACCTTTTGAATCCTGAGATCCTAAGGTTCTAAGCCTCAAAATCCATATTAAAACTCAGAGTTAAAACTCTACGTTCCAGAGGGTTAAAATTCATTTGTGAAAAAATGTTAAAAGATTTTGTAGGGAATTTTCCCCTTCTTATCAAAGACTAGCCGTCCCAGACGTCTTTTCACTACATTAAAGGAAGAAATTTTGGCATTTGGCGGACGAAGGACATTTTTGTCCAAAAAACGCCATTAAAAAATGAAAAAGTTTTAAAGCCTGAAATAGCACATATTTGGATGGAATAAATAGAGCAACTTAGATTTGGTGGGAATTTAATTTGCCGCCAAATTTTCTTCCCGCCAAAATTTCTTCCTTTAATGTATTCATATATATTCATATTCCTAACATATATTCAAATAGCCATTTCAGCCGTCGTGAAAGACGGTGTTATCCTTGAAAGTTACGTGATGAGTGTGGAGTTGAAATTGTACATTTTTTTCATATTTGATTTAAAAATAATTTCGTTAGGAAAATTATCATTTAACTCCTACTGCGTATCGATTCAATTTACAAGATGACTGATAAAACGTGTTTGGAGTAATTCTGTTTTTTCTACATTTTGCAATTAATTTAGTGACGTCTTAATGATTTTCAACAAATGGATTCGACTTTTCGTAAAAAAAAAAAAACAGGCAAAAACTGCCACTTTTAAATGAAACAATAACCCCCAAATGAAAATCCCATGAAAGTTAAAATCGCTAGCGAAAATAAAAACGCTGCAAAAGAAAGCCCTTAGACACGTAAGGCTATTAATAGAAATATAGAACTTTATTGTACACCAGGGTAATCTCTTGCTTCCATCAGTAACGTAAATAAACCCTGAATTACACCTTTTCGGCCGTAGTTGCGCGGTCAGGCGCGTGCCACTTTGTTATTTAATTTTCCCCCTAAACTCAATCCAATCCTTTTTTACAGCTTTTTCTATTGTCTATACGCGCGATAAAAAGACTGGGACGGTTTTAGGTAGTAAAACGGACAAAAAAATACCCGCGCAGAAATTGGCGGCTACGGTCGAAAAGGTGCATACACGGGGACGAGGTTGAGTAGCAACTTCAATCACTGTTTTCAACTCCGCCCGAACTCGTTCCCAGTCTCTTAGTTTGTTTTTTTATGATTTTGTTAGCGCACACAAGACCAAAATTTTCCATCAAGATAATAATATGACCTAGACTAAGAGGGTAATGTGTGACTTCTGGACCCTTCTGTTGGTCAATTTAATCGGGATTTAACCCATATTTAAGCCTAATTTTTTTTCTCGAACAACCGATGGTCCTGTGCTTATCGGTGCTAATCGAGATTTAATCAAAAATTAAGCTAAGCGGCCGCTAATCCACTTTTGAACAACCGGGCCCAAGGTATGGGAGGGGCTTGCCTAAGGAAAGGTAAGAAGTATTGACCTCAGAACGGAGTAATGTCATCTTTTCGTAATAAAAAAAAAAACAAAACAATATCGGTCAAAATATATTGAGAATTTTAGTTAATTCCTCGTTTTTAGCATTTTAAAGTTCGGGCGAGAAAGTTGCTTTTATTTCATATATTATCTTATATTTCAATTTGGGTGCGGTTTATAGACTTCCAGGCCATACTCTAAGCCCTATTGGACCGTTGAACTTGAACTTTTGGATCCTCAGATCGTAAGGTCCTAAGTCTCAAGACTCAGAGTTAGAACTCTACCCTTCCAAACTAAGTTATAGCGCTTCCAAATCGATTGTGGCTATAAGATTTCGTGGGAATTTCCCTTCTTTCTCAAATATTATGGCCGGTATTGCTGACCCAAACAAATAACATTGTACACGCTTTTCATCATGGACATTCTTATAAAGTGTATTCTTATATAAAAAAAAAGCGTGTACTGATAGCAAGATAACGTTCTTCAAATTTAAAAACTTCAGGTCTGTGTTTTGAACTTTGTTCTACTACACTCTTGGAGAGTACGACACTTAACGGCGCAGTCGGCTTTCAGGGGACTGGTAATGAAATTACAAGGAAGATTTGTTCTGAAAGAGGGGCTAGATGTCATGCTTTAAGCTATTCCAAGATTATTTTTAGAATTATCACAGTTGTGAATATCACAAAAATATTGTTGCTATTGTTTTTGAAAACCCGCGAAGCTTCTGATTGGTCAAGCGCTGAAATTCTATTGCAATGTCACGTGACCTAGATAGGATTTCCTACCTAACCACGGCACATTTTTCAGCCAAAGCACTCCATCTAGCACTTCGGGCTTTAGAAATCTATGGTTTTCCACCATATTTAATAAGTGCCCTCCTGGGTCAAAAAAATAAAAAAACAACTGGCTTTCAAAAATATAATTTCTTAAATTGAATCCAAAACTTTCTATATACAGTGCTTAGAAAATATTACAAATTTTTTTAATTCTCACTGTCTACTTGTTAATAAGTTAAGCAATGAAGTATAAGCCTGAAGGGCTAGAATCGAATCTCTTTGGTAGGATTTGAAGCCACTTAAATCGTACCAAAGTTGCGCGGCCTTGAGCGGCCCGTGTGGTTTTTATACAAATTCCGGATTAACAAATAAACCACTCATAACCAAAAATATACCACTCTGAAACAAACAAATTACTAAGTCCAATCCGTCATAAAAAATACGACGTATATTCAAGGCTCCACTTTTTCTTGCCTGAGAAAGGTTAAAGATTCGATTCTAGCCCTTCGGGTTTATATTTCATTGAAATGTTGCCCTTAGGCTTTTGCGTATCTTCTCTGCTAACGAGTGTACATAAACAAAAGTCATTTTATCAATTCCCATATGTACAGTATCAGGTATCTTTCCTAACCGATAACGGGAATACTCGAAAAATTGAATGATTCGTATGAGAGTCGTCGATACATTACATTTTGTTACAAACGTGTAACTGAAAATTTATCAGACATGCAGTATTGTCGTGTTTTCTTTGTAACTGTGAAGGCGTTGTAGATTGACTATAGCATAAACAAATCTGAAGATATCAAGTGAAGTTTATAACGTTTGCTTTTTGCTCCAAACCAAATACAATATCCACTGAAGAATCGAAAGCTATTCCATTATCAAATTTCAACATTATGGAGCAAAAAAGATATGTCTCAACCTTTCGCCGGCAATAGATATCGTTTGACATTTTAGGTCACTGCCACCCATCACCATACAAGTCTCCTCGATGCCACAAATTATCAATTTTTTTACAACATAAAACACGTGTAGTTATCAGCGTAAATGCCACTAACCAACGACGCTACTTTCATCCTCCTGCACAAAAGCATCATTCTGAAAGCTTATATTATTATTCAGATCATCAGTGTTCAGTTTAGATTCAGCATCAATATCACCAGAAGGTGTTGTCAAAGAATCAGTCCGATTCATATTGACATCCACCTTCTCAAAACCACCTGTAGAATCGAAATCTCGGTCACGTATATAAGACATGGGTCCTAGAATAGGGGGTGGTGCTGGTGGAAGAAAGCCGTCTTCGGCTACATTTCTAGATGCTATAGAATTATCAGTCGTGTTTTGGTTCTTGAAGGCTGTAGTCGCAGTTGAGTTCTCCATATCACTTTCGATTATGGACGGGAACGATATAGTACTTTCTTTGCGAGACGTTTTTCTTGATGGAGGGAAGGATGATAGAGTTGTGATAGACGTGTTACGACTACCTCTTCGGTACCCGAACAAGCTGATACGACGTCCTTGCGAGTATTCACTGTTTCGGAACTGAAAATGAAGTAACAGTTTTAGAATAGGTTATACACAAGCTTGGGTCTTAATGGAAATAAGAAACATTTACATAGGAAGTCGGAAATTCATTTTCATAAGAAATAGGGTGTTGCCCGCAAAGCCTTAAAATGTTCTTAACTTGTTCTTAATATTGTGGCCAAAGAAGACTTATATTTTTATATATTATTGTTCCTATAAATATTATCTAAAATTCTAATGTATATAAGGTAAACCCGATAATCTGTGGTTAAAACTTGTAATAAATACAATGCGATATTTTTACCTCAGCATCTGACTGCCAATGTCTAAAACGTTTCTTGATTGAGTCCGTCACTTCTCGACTCAAGAATACATGAAAAATAGCAATCAAAGAACCCTATAACATACAAAACAAATGGACTTGTTAAGCTCTTCGAATATTAATGGACTGAATAGGTCCATTCAAAGAGCCGTCATCAGCTTATTTCCCGGGGGTGAGGCACTCAAGGTAAATGACCTACCATACGTGTGGCCCTTAAGGGTATCTTTCCCAAGCTTCCTAAAGTGCACTGTAAGGGTAGAAATCCGCAAAGATGAGAAAAATTGCACAGGGTGTAAAATTTCAATTTAGTATATTAAAGAACATTCTAACAACTTATCAAATTCCAAGGGCCGAAATCTACTGGGTCTCGTGATGAAGAAGAAAAGGAAAGTTTGTTACCTGGATGGGTAAAACCAGAATAATGAAATAATCGAATTCAATGCATCCGGAAGGTCCGTAAATTGTGAAGAGATAGCCACCACCAAGTAACACTAAAATAACTAAAAAACTGCGCGCCGATTTCCTAGAGAAGAAAATGGTAGTGAAATAATGATTTCTGTATGGCATAAACTATGGGACATTAGATTAGATTAGTTCTTTACTGGGGTTGATATTTTGAATAATTTCTTTAATTGGGAAGGAGTCCCAGTGGGGCTGTGAGAAGAGCTCAATCATCACAGTAATACCCAGTCTTCAATCCGATTTTATAGATTTTTCGCCTTTGTTTAGCCCCTTGACTTATCTCTTTTTTGTTTCTTTCGTTTTTCACACAGGTCTCTCATTGATAATAGTATTTATTATACTTGTATATATTGTATATTTACTGACGCAGACTAACCTGTATAAATAAATATAAATAATAATAATTGTCCTGTCTGAACAAGATTGAAGATTCAATGCTTCAACCCCGCGGCAACTTACACAGAAACACTAACCTTGAATTGACATATTCCTTGGTTGGATTAATGCGAAGTTTGGACCAAATAATCCACATTAAGTATGTCATCATGAACACATTCAACTGGAAACGCAAAAAAGTCAAATAGGTAAACAATTTCTCGAAGAAAACAATCGATTAGTTTATAGGACTTCAATGGCTAAATCTTGAGATATTTTATTTGAGTTTAAAATTCTGCTGATTCAGGGGTTTTCAGCGATTTTGGCCCTTTTATGCTGAATCAGCAAAATTTCAAACTTAAATACTACTCTTCAGGATCAAGCAAGACTGGGGCAAGACTGCCCTCGGACTAAAACCTTGAGAGTGAAATCAACTATAACTCGTTTTCTTTGCTTACTATTTAAGATGAATTCCAGAAAAATAATCATGCATGGGGCTACATGGGGTGTTTACAGTAAAAAAACTTACGGCCAGTAGAAATATTGCTGGACCTGTAACGATGAAATTATATTCGTGAGTGGAATGGTATGACCAACAGCTAAAAGAAAGAATGATAGTCAGGAAAATGTATAGCTTGAACTTAATTGGACTTAATTGTGTAGAATAGGTACCTTTTTTATAAGAACCAGTAAATTTTTGATGAGGCTTACTCGGCTGTTTTTTTCCCTTTGACACTTTGATCTTAAAATTGTTTTTGTTATTATTTCTAGGGCAAAACTGAGAATTTAAGGTTCAAAACCTTATATTTATTAATTTGAACCTTTTAATTTGTTTGAAATTCAACAAGTTCAGGCTAACCATCATTTTTATATCATACTTATTTCTTTTAGTCTTATTATTCTTATAATAGAAAGGAAGCACCTCCACACTAAAAGGAGATACCCCGTGGGTAAACTTGGGCAAAAGTAGGTGCTGGTATTCTTTATAAAAAGAAGATTGTACCCTCACTGGTACCTCAAGACAACGTCTATTATTTAAACTAGATGGATTTTAGATGGACGTTGAAGCAACGTTGTGTTAAATTAATATTTACTGTAACAAAATATGAAATGTGGAGATACCCGAGGGTGAAATTGGGCAAAAATAGGTGCTGGCATGTGCAGCCCAAGGGTCGGATTTTCAACTTTCCCAAGTCTCTCTAAGGGTCGCAAAGTACAGTAAAAATCAAAAGGGTCTCTCTAAAGGATCTCAATTTTTAAAGTGTTTCTTTAAAGGTTGAAATCTTCGACATTTATGGAAGAAATTTTTAAATCGGAAGCAAAATTGCCCAAAAAGTCTCTTTAATAAAAAGGGTCGCTTTTTTGGCAAATTTGAGAGAAAGTTTTTCAAAAAGTCTCTCTAAGGGTCACTTTCTTGGCAAAAGGGTAGGATTTGAGGGGTCTGGGCCGCACATACCCGTCATCCCTCAACCCTAGCCCCCCCCCTGGAGAGATACAAATCGTATCTGGCGCTCTAGCACAAAATAAATAGAATACCTTAGAAATTGATCAATTGGTGGATTATGCCAATTGAAGGGCAAGTATAAACCAAACACAACGAAATATGGAAATCCTAAAAAATGAAAGTCAAAACAATGTTGTATGCACAAGAGATACTTTATTCTGAGATAGTGTGTATGTCTAGTTGGGAGGGGGGACAGTAATTAGGGTCCCGAAATTGCATACCCTTACATTGCAAAGAAAATTTACCCACGTTTGAGTAAAATTATGACGAAAAATTGACCTTCACAGTGCATTCTCTTGAAAACATTTGTCCATTTTAAGGATTTAAATTTTTCTCCATTTTCTTAAACCCTGCTCACTTTTCACTCTACAGTGTGTACTTTCTCTCATTGCAACCTGTACACTGCACTTTGAAAAGCTTGAAACGCACACTTAAGAGCAGCACCTACGGTGTATCGCTTTCCTTAGTGCACCCCCCTCGAAGTTGAGCCACCCTTGTGTATGCCTTTAAATTGGTAGCTGGTTACCGTGAGTTTCCAGTCTAAAGATTGTGACTTCTTACGCAAACTTCTTATAATGGACGTATGGCACTTCAAACTCCTCTCAAGTCCCTTGGTTTACTATTCTTATTATTCTTATAGCGTTCACAAAAGGTGGTATCAACGACCTAATACTTTTAAATTTTCTCGTTTTTCGAATATAAAAATCCGGGGTGGTCAGTAAAAAGAGGTTGTAAATCTAGGGTGGTAAGTAAAACGAGAAAATTGAAAAAATCAAATCAGGGAGTCATCTTTTCCAAATAGGACATCCTCAAAATAATTTTTTTCTGGAATAGCTCAATATTAGTGGTTACTTACCCCACCCAGCGGCAATATACAACCAGATGTAAGACTTGTGAACTGTAAAGACGTTGAAGATTTGCCGGAATTGATAGAACAGCTCATTAAACATCCAAGTAATTTGTGACAAGAAGAAATAATAATGCACGACGTGTACCATACTACAGTCCACGTTATCTTCCTATTGATAAAAATAAAGAAATTTGTTGGTTAAAACAAAGTTTTTTTGCCTCAGATAAAAGTGAGAAAAAGTCATAGATTTATATAAAGCCCGAAGGGCTAGATGTCGTGCTTTAAGCCACCGCAGGCAAAAAAAATTCAATATCGGAAAAAATATTGTTGCTATTGTTTTCGAAAACCAGCGAAGCTTCTGATTGGTCAAACGCTGAAATTCTGATGTAATGCCACTTGACCTAGGTAGGATTTCCTAGCTAACTACGGCACATTTTTCAGCAAATGTACGACATCTAGCCTTTCGGGCTTTATAAATCTATGAGTAAAGTACGTATATTCATCTGGTAGTTATCGGCGGAGCTGGGAGTAAGGCATTCTGTCCCCTTTTCTATTTGCGCTAGACATGAAAGGTTTAATGGCTAGGGTGGAGTACCACACCTACTCTTAGCTCCCAGTAACTTACTGTATAGATCGGAATACCCAATCCAAGCTACTTATTCGCTGATTGGACTGTGACCGGGGCAATCGCGCAAGACCGCTCTTGGATTGCAAGACAAATACTCTTTCGAATGAGCTACCCGGTCTCTCATACATTTAGATGGAAATGGGATTCAAACAACACATTAGGCAAGATCTTTCGAAAGTTTTAGAATTTTGTTGAATTTGAAGACGAAATTATGGATTCAGGCAAAGACCTCAAATTATATGACTTCAGAGTGATTTTGTGTTTTTTCTGACATATTTATAAACATATAAAATGTATTATCATACCTGAATGCTTCGGTTCAGCATAGCCGTGAAAAAATTAGCATTGGTGTTACTGGAATAATTGAACAGCATGTAAAGTATAATGATATCATTGAAAGCAAAAGCAAGTAATAAATGTCGATGTAGCATCACTCTTTCATTCTTCATAGGACTAGAAATAAAAAAGAAAGTGAAAATGAAAACCTAAGAACGACAATTTTAAAGCATATTTTTAGCTGTAAATTGTCAATTATTCCCCAGTAAGTCTCAATAGATTCACAAAAAAAAAGCGATTTTATATATTCTATTCTTAGCTTTTTTGGGAAAATCATCCTAAAATATTCTTACAGCATTCTTAAGTTAGGATCCTAATTCAGACTAGATTAAACATTTAGTACATACGTCTCAAGCATAAAATGGCTTTTTTGTGAAAGGAGTGATCCTTCCTTGGGGGTAATTGACAATTTATAATTAAAAATGCTCTAAAAATGGCATTCTTAGCTTGAGTAGGAAAATTCCATGATGGTGATAGTCTTAGCATTATTCTTAATTTTTTGGCCATTTTCATCATGGACATTCTTATAAAGTATATTCTTATAAAAAAAGCGTGTAGCGTCACAGACCCGCTGGGAGTCCCACTGGAAACTTTGGTCAAACTCTTGTTCCCGGTGAAAAGTCCACTGGGAAATTGAATTTGATTTCATCCTCTTTTGAAACTCAATAGAAAAATCGTAGTTTTGTATGCTTGGAACGATAGAATTTCTATCGCGTTTGGCATTTTAATAGAAATGTTCACTCCACTTGTGAGAAAATGCTCCAGCGGGGCTGTGAGACAGGGGTGCGATAGTCAACTTGTCCGCGATGACATCTATAGTAGAGTCTCTTTAACTCGAACCTCCTTAACTCGAATGAGTTTTCTCATCCGTTGAGTTAACAATGCCTTATAAGCTTTACTCCATCATAACTTGAAATTTTCTTAACTCGAACAAATTTGTGTTCCCTGCCGTGGGTGTTTGAGTTATGGAGACTTAGCTGAACTTACATTAGAACCAGCAGAGCGATGAAAGCAGCCACACAAATGAATAAATCCAAGAAACGAAACGTCTTGTGAATTTTGTCGATTGCGTCTTGATGCCACCTAACATCTTCATTGTATTCAAATAACTAAAAAGAAAAAGGGTAAAGGAAGAGGATTTCATATACACCTGACTTCAAAAGCCGAAGTTGTAGTTGTGTGAATAAAAGAGAAAACTACAATCATGGACAAAACATTTGAGACATTTAAACACCGTGCAAATGATTTTTAAACGCGTTAAACTACAGTTGGAAAGTAGAGAGTTTTAACATGAGACTTAAGCTTTTAGGTTCTCAGGATTTAAAAGCTCAAATTTGCTCAAATAAAGCTTGAAATATAGCCTAGAAGCCACTGAACCCCTCCAAATTCGAAATATTCAAAGAAAGAAAGTGGAAGTGCTCAAAAAGGAATTCTCGCCCGAATTTTAAATTCTGAAATACATTAAAACACACTAAAATCTCAATATTTTTCGACCATGATTATAGGTATTTTGAATTTAGTTTATCAGCTCCGAAGTTTTAGGTTGTTTTTCACATTGAATTGGCACGGATGTGGAGTCATGAATTTTCTTCTAATAAATAGTAGAAAATGTTTTTAAAATGGTATACGTTGCCCACATCCTGCTAAGATTTTATCCGCTCGAACTCTCGGTTTTCGGGTATTCCGGCTCTAACTCATGCCTACATTTTCAGTGTGTTTAAAAGCACAGCCGACGAGCACGCAATTGAGGGAAATCGCAACAAATGGGTCAAGAAAATTACGAACGAAATTTCAAATAGGTCAAAATAAAACAGTTGACGCTCTATAATTCGATCTTCAAGGGGAATCAGATTTTAATCAAATAAGAGAGCTTATCGGATATTAGAGCGTGGTTTATGAGAGTTTCTTGTTGACGGGGACTTTAAATTTCATCGAATAAAGGAGCCTATCGAATAGAAGAATCTCGAATTAGAGAGCGTCAACTGTATTTAAAATGAATTTAAAAACACACTCACCCTTTTTGAAGACAGACCAAATTCTGACATGAACAATAATTGGTTCTCCTTAATGACGTCATCAGAGCCTTCAGGTCGTTTACATTTATCATTCATATCCGATAGATCATATTTCAATTGTACGTTCTTAATATCAACCACACACTGCGATTCAAATTTCTCTCCTAAAAGTTGATTAGTGGATCTTTCAGTAAGTAGTCATCTCGTCCCTGTGTATTCCAGGCTTTACTTACATTACTGATTGACACCAGAGAATACCCTAGCGCCATCAGGAAACAACAAGAAACTAATAACGCACAAAGAACGAGGTTGGTCGTCATTATGAAAGGGAGCCCAGCTGGCACACAACGTCGTTTTAACGTTCATCTAACATGATAGGGACGTTGTGAACATCAAATGAACGCTGAAGCAACATTGTGTGCCAGCTGGGAGCATTCGTAGACCAGCGTCCGAGATTCAAAAAAGGCCTTTAAAATGGTTTTCGTAGGGCACCCCTTAGATCAGGGCAAAATTTTGATATTATGCTCCTAATAGGTTGTAGAATTGACAAAACAAATTTGCCCTTCGAATCTCCTGCAGTTTTCGAGTGAATCGATTTTTAGTTAATCGATAGAGCTTATCAAGGGTCCCCCCTTTACTAACGGTTTTTTTGAAGTCTGAAAATCAAATATCTGAGACTACCAACGGATTCAGTGTGAAAAGTAGATAAAGAAAATGAGGTTATTTGTTAAGTTTCGACCACCTGGTGCCGAGAAATGGCATTTTTAAGGCCAAAAAACGACGTTTTTGGCGTTTTCCGATGACGTCAGCATTTTCCTATGAGCATTTTCAGAAAAAATCATTCCCACAGCTGGATAGCCCTGAATTAGTAGTATCCAAAAATGGTATGGTTTGTCAACTTTCAATGTATAGATCTCGAGATAATTCATTTTTAAGGTGGATAAATATGCTGAAAAACTGCTGACTCAGCAAAAAATATCGATAATTTTCAATATTTAAACTAAAATATCTCGAGATCTAGACATCGAAAGTTAACAAACCATACCATTTTTGGATACTACTAATTCAGGGCTATCCAGTTGTGGGAATGATTTTTTCTGAAAATGCTCATAGGAAAATGCTGACGTCATCGGAAAACGCCAAAAACGTCGATTTTTCGCCTTAAAAATGCCATTTCTCGGCACCAGGTGGTCGAAACTCAACAAATAACCCCATTTTCTTTATCTACTTTTCACGCTGAATCCGTTGGTATTCTCAGATATTTGATTTTCAGACTTCGAAAAAACCGTTAGTAAAGGGGGGACCCTTGATAAGTTCTATCGATTAACTAAAAATCGATTCACTCGAAAACTGCAGGAAATTCGAAGGGCAATTTTTTTTGTCAATTCTACACCCTATTAGGAGCATAAAATTAAAAATTTGCCCTGATCTAAGGGGTGCCCTACGAAGTGACACAATCCACTGCCTCGGCCGCTGGTCTATCGGTTTCGGTAAGCAATCGACTCTTTAAATTCGAATGTTTTCTACCATAATGACAGCAGATATTTGCTAAGTTAAATAACTTTCTTATAAGATCCTTAAGATCATATTAAAGTATGCACAAAACAAACACTCAGTTATCAAGAAGAATCTTTCCATAATGGAGGAAATAATATGACTTGATCAAACTTGAGAGATCTCTATTGACCACTTCTCACTTAGTTTGGTTTGTTTTTGTGATCTCGCTAAGTCTCACTTTTATTTTGATTTTCAGCTTGAAAACAAAGGTAAGAGACAAAAATTGGGGGCAAGATTGAGAAGATTTGTCTCCATTATTCTGTTTTTCAATGCAAATTCGCTAGACTAAACAAGACAAACCAAAACATAATGACATCACAATTAATTGGTCCATTGATACAGCACTTACCTGGATTTAAGAATCCCGGTCGGGTGCAATTAAGTGTTCTTTTTTGATCGATATGAGACCTTGGTATACACTGCCATGATACACGATCAATGAAATCTGGACAATGAGGTGGGTTGGCGTTAGGCGGTGCGCCTTCCACATATTGGATGTCTAAAACAGAAAATACATGTTGAGGAGGTCTTATTGGTAAAGGTCACCTCCCTAAATTTTCTGAAAAAGTTTTCTGAAAATCTTTTGGACCTACTTGGGTTTTCGACCTCGTTTTACTGACCACCCAAGATTTTCCACTTCATTTAACTGACCACCCGAAAAGCCAGACCCCCTGGATTTTTTATTTGCCAGACTACCCTGGACATCACATCTCCTCTACAAAGGGGGTACAGACTATTTCTGTGCTAACTGACCAAACTCCACCCACAAAAAGCAATATCCATCTTCTGTTTCTTTTTTGATTTTCGAGGCAGTTCAACTATAGCAGAATCTCATCCAAGGTCATCGACTGATTTTTTTAAAATTTTACCCGAGAATGCTCATTTTTGGTATTATTCTTCGGTCCTGAAAGATATGGTCTAAATTGAAAATGCTCTAAAATCAACAACTTTTGGCGTTTGTCCGGAAGACTATTGAAAATAATTAATTCTGAGATGCAACCTTGGTTCTTATAGAAAGTTTGGGTCATGATTTATATACATATTCTAATGCTCATTGTTTTGAGAAGTAAGTATGCAACCACAGTCGGAGGGAGGCGACCGGAAGGCTCCTCTTTCGATAGCCGACTACCCGAAAGTCAGGGAGGGCATCACTCTTTCTCCTTAGATTGCTCCACTTACCTTTGACCCTTCCCTTAATTGTTGAGCATAGAGCAGAGAGGCATCAAGTACAATTTTGTACGCAAGCTTTTGTATGACCCCGACTAGGATTTGAACTCACGACATTGCGCATCGCAGCTGGATGCTCTACCTTTAAGCTATGACCGTTTCACGAAAGTACAAACTTACCACTGAGTTGATTACCAAGCTGGAAGCATCTTCCATAAAGATGAACAAAGATCTTCAAACATTCATCATCAGTAATAGAAAGTAAAGAGCAATCCAAAAGATCTTTTATCTCTGGTTGTCCTTGCGCATAACACGTACTCTATGATAAGAAAAAAAAGGGAAATAATTTTAGTATCTTTTAAGAGGGTTTCTCTTTGACGGGAGCTGGGGATAAGAGTTCCAATTATAGAAAGATTCGAATAATACAAGTTCGATTAAGCGAGAATCTACTGTACATGCGGTTGTTGAGTTTGTTTAAAAATTACAATAACCTACCACGAGTAGAAGGGTAGAAACTATATGGAGTAGCTGCATCGCTTTTTCCTCTTCTTTTATTTTCTTTACCCTGTAGAAATTGAGAATTGAGAAATTAGTACGAAACAAGGTCATACCTGGAAGATAATAATACGCATTTTGCAGCGAAAAGGGGGGGGGTTCTTTTGATATTCTTGTATCTCAACGAAATCAATGAAAAGGTGTTTTACGAACTTCCATTCCAATTAGAAAAAAGTCTTTTCGGCGCCGTAAAAAAATATAAAAATATATGTTCAACAAACGGTAAAGAGGGAAAAAGTAAGCAATCGTTGATAACGATATATTACCAAAGGAAAGCAGGACGTTAGGATCTCAGGTTCTAAAAGCTCAAAAATGTTCCATTAAGGCTGAGAATATAGCCTGGAAGCCACTGAAACCCTCCGAAATCGAAAAATCCACTGGAACAAAGAGAGAGTACTGAAATCACAAATCTTGCCCGAGCTTTAAATTTTGAAAAACGTTAAAACACCTAAAATTGCCAATATATTTCGGCGCCGATTATAACAAATAACTCAACAATCAATCAACAAAAATCATAACGAAAATTGATCAACAACAAACAAACATAAGACTCACTACCAGCAAAGAGTGGGAAAGGTTTTTTCCTTTCTTTAATACCTAATCATACTATGGTATAGAGGTATTAATATTATAGAACAGAAAATAGTCCATAATAAAGCTCTCATTGATAGTATTAAATAGGTGAAAATAGACTAATAGACGTCCTGGTTTCGTTAAGAACAAATAATATTACTATTTCAAAACGTAGGTCTAAGAATCAAATTATTCTGGTTTTAATTTCAGGAGGATTCAGGTCTTATGTAATAATTTGTTTCAATCAAAGATTTTCTAATATTCAAATGTAAAAGATTGTAGCAAATGTAATGACTTGAAAAAATAGTTTCTTTGAGTTTTAGTGCTTATAATTAAATCAGAATTAGGCATATAAAGGTCATTGCGAGATATAGGTTTCAATTACTGCTTTGTAATCCTTTGCATCGTTAGCAAGTAATTAATCATCATATAATTGATAGATTAAAATGCTATACTATAGACTAATTATAAAATCAAATGAAATACATCATAAAGAAGGACTCTAAGAAAGAAAAAAAAAAGGAAAAATGACCAAGTTAAAATTTGTCAAATAGAGTTTGACATATCTACAAACATTTTAAAGATAAAGTCTACTTAACTTGTTAAATTCTCAATCTGAAATTTTCTACCTCAAATAACCGGAAAAATAAGACCAAATCTACTATTCACAAGATAATTAACCATTATGGATTCATAGTATGCACCATTGCAATGTCTTCTGACATTACATCAGAGCCCCAACAGCTGATTGGTTGTAAGTGACGCAACATCTGTTAAATACGTCACTTACAACTAATCAGCAGTTGTGTCCGTGGAAGACATTGCAATGGTGTATATCATGAATACAAAAAAATAATCTATTAGAGAAACCGTTTCACTTTGCAATAGGTCATTGATTTGTGTACAGTGTATCCCAAAAGAGCGGACAAAGTTTTATATAAAGAAAAATCCTCATAATTTATGCCAAATCTTATGACTTGTATACTTTAATATTTCAATCAATTTTTTGGGACAAATTGTATAGGGTAAGAAGGTCAGTTCTATAAAAATCTCAGACATTGGAAAGTTTAATTATCAATAGATAAATCACTAAGAGGAACGCATTTTCTATAGCCTTTGTTCACACAAGGGAGACCCGCAAATAAAGCAGCCTTATTTCTAGAACAAAGTTCTGTTTGACTTTTCGTTCTAGGAGCAAAGCGGATCTACTTCGCGAGGTAGGTCTCCCTTGCTTTCCACTAGACTGAAAAAAAGTTCCATACCGTGAACGGAGGCTAAAGGGAAATCGTCCGTTGTCATGATTATTACTCATTTTTTTAAAAAAGAAACCAGGTTCCGAGACAAAAGCAAACACAAACGTTTCTATTCAATGATATGTTAAATTAAGCTGTATACTTTTTTTTTCCGGACATGCTGTATTATTTTAGAGTTTTCTTTCTCACAAAGAGACATTCACCAGCTATTTTGAATTATTTAAAATAGGCAACATACCAAATGGCATTAGCAATCTATTGCATATTGTTTATGGTTATAAGCGGATGAACTGCGCTGCATGGATCCCAAGATTAATAAGTCCCTCTTTTAATAAGGTATGTATACAGGAAAGGCAAGGTATATCTATCGTAATACTAAACCTTGATGATTCCCTTGTAAGAAAAATTCATTCAAGTTTCTTATAAGTGGAATCACCAAGCAAACACGTGTTTTTTATATAAGAAAAAACTACATAAGGCTTTGTAGGCCAAAATGTTAAGAACAGGTTTAGAACATTCTAAGACTTAACAGACTCTAAAACACCCGATTTCTTAGGAAAATGAACAAAAATGCTCTCAAAGCGGTGGAAATAAGAACACTTTCAGAACATTAAAATTCAAAAAATTAGCATCCGAAGGCTTAAACCTGGATGTTCTGATTAAAAAAACGTGCCATACAAGGTTCCTGAAGGTTTGGGAATATATTTAATAATATTTGTTGTATACGATTGTTATCAAAACTTTCATAAGAAGGTGACTAACCCGTATAACAGTTCTCCAAATTTTATGAAGAATGAAAAGTTTTTAAATAAATTAACATAAAAAACATCAACCAAAAATTAGTGCAGTCGTTCATATATGTCATCATATATGTAACCTTTGAAAAGTTATAAAAAATGCACCGAAAGAAAGCATTAAAGTCACGTATCCCAGTAGAGATATCCATGGGAATTTCAAAAGTATTCTATTCAATTTTCAAAGTTAGATTAGTCTCGTCATAGGGGGCTGGTGCACCCCCTATGCACCCGGTCTAAGATATAGGGGTCGTAGAAGAAAGTCACAGGTAAGAAATAAAGTCATTAAAAGACGACACAAGGGATCAATTTATCAATTTATAATAGTATTTATTTTTAGTATTTATGTCATTTTATCTAATTTTTATCTTGAGTGTGTGTCTTGAGGTGTGATGTGAAGCGAGTGTACGATTTGGGTGAGAGGAGTGACGTTGATAGCAGTTGTAAATTTTTATTTATTTAACTGATGTATGCTCCTCTTTAAATATTAATAAATGAAATGAAATGAAATCACGGAGATTACTCATATTCAGATCGCGTACAAAATTATAAGAACAAACTATATAAGAACATCAGGCTTTGATGGCGAAAGTATTAAGAAAAAGATAATAAGAATATTTTAAGGCTTTAAGGGCTCCCTAAAATGCACAATTTCTTAAGAAAAGTGAACAAAATTACTAAAAAGTAGTGAAATTGAGAACATTTTAAGGTTACTTTTGAGGCATAAAACTTCAAAAATATTCTTATAAAAAGACAAGTATTTGCTAAAAGACACAGCTAAGCATTACCGTAAGATCCTCATAAAGGGTACATTACTTGACATCATTTTTTTTTATGGACAGGAAACACTTTTATATATGTTTATAGTTTATACTCGACATGACTGATACAAAAGCTAGCATTTCCGTTAGAAAGTCTCGCGCATCTAGTTTATCAATGAATTGATTATGTTCAACAATTGTCTTTTACACACCCTAGAAAATATGGCTCATTGGACTGCTGGTATGCATTCTAATGGGGGGGGGGGTAAGGGTTTGACGGTATGGTGGTATTAGCCCATTTTACATCGGTGTTTCGATGTTACACCCCTGACACGCTGGGACCCAGCCCAACTGGAAGATTCGGCAAAAATCTCGTCCCCGATGGGAAGAATACCCTACAATGTCATCTCCACTAGGGAATTCATTTTAATTTCATCCACATTCAAAATTCAACGATATTAGACCTTTTTTTATCGATGTTTTCGATGTTTGAAGGAAAAATTCATAGTATTCCAGTCTCAAATATGCCATGAGATGACAAAATGGAGATTTTTAGTATATTTCATGTCGGTTATGACGGCGATCCAAGTAAAAACGTCGGTATTTCCGTGCTCGCGATCCTCAGGGTATGTGAAGGTCTATCAACTTCAGAGGAAAATCATATTATGGTTTGACAAAGAGGGAGAGACCGTTTTGTTCTGAGTACTCGTTTAACTTTCTTGTCACCTGGTCAAATGTAAGATGACATGATAAGATGACTGAGCAAAAAGAATTCATTAAAGCCTTGCCGGGAAAAATCGATAACTTAGGAACCAGCTGACAAAATCAAATACCTTCTACATAAATTGAACAAATTAAAGATTAATTGATTTTGTGAATCATATCTTCAAGCGTAATTATTAATTGTATACAATCAAAGGTAGTTAAAATACACCTTTCGGCGGTAGCCGCCAATTGCCGCGGGCATTTTTTGTCCATTTTACCACCTTAAAACCGTCCCAGTTTTTTTTTTCGCACCTAAAGACAATAGAAAAAATAATGTGTCAAAAAAGGATTGTATTGAGTTTAGGGGGATAATTAAATAGTTAAGTGGCACGCGCCTGACCGCGCAACTACGTCGAAAAGGTGCATATGACAGCATTGAAAATCTATGGCTGGAGCGAATCACTCAAAATTTTATATTCAACGATTTAAACAACTTAGATCATCTTTTCAAACAACTACAGTGGAACCTCCATAACTCGACCATTTCCTTAACTCGAACAAGTTCTCAGGTCCCTTCAGCTAACAATGCCTTACCTTACTCCATAACTCGAAATTTCCCTAACTCGAACAAACTTGTGTTCCCCGTGAGTGTTTGAGTTATGGAGACTTCACTGTACTACCGTAGAGAGTGGCTAAACTCTATCATTCCCGGTAAAACTTTCCCTACACATTTTCAGATATTATATGTACCGAGAAAAGGATTTTTCTGAAGGCTACAAGAGGCGATAAGAAAGTTAAGCCATGAATGACCAAGTTTACCCATCTTACGGTAGTGTATTAGGTATAAAAGTTTTTCACCAAGAAAATAAGTCAAAATTTGCCCAAGTTTCCAAATTTTGCAAAATAATGTTCAAAAATCAACAAGTCACTAAGAATCCGTTCTAAACACCATATGTATACAAGTCAAATGTCAATGTACAAATGAATGACGGATGAAAGTTGAATAAGCAGTTCTTTGACGCTCAAACGGTTCTAAATTAAGCCTCTAAAATGACGACTACTTTAATAGCATCTATATCTACGACTTGATTACTAGTCATTAGTGATTAACATAGAGGGCTAATTCATACCTTTAATCTTTTGTTTTTATAACTAAATGCCTGCTCGCTGTTTGATACTTCCTGAGAGGTAATACATTCTTTTTTATAAGAACCATAATATTTTTGCTAAGACTCGGCTATTCTTATTTGTTTAGTCTTTTACCTTGAATTGTTCTTATATTGTTCTTACCCTGTTCTATTTTTTTCTTTCTAGGGATTGACTAAGTTATGCTTTATATCATTGACTCTTCGAATTTTCCGAAGCTTAGATTTGTTCTTAACTTGATCATACTTTTTGACGTTTCTGAGACTGCTCATTATTCTCAATAAATTGTTCTTAAAAGAAAAGAGGGTGATCAATGTAGGTTTTAATTTGATGTTTTTACCATGATCAAATAAGGGTATACACGTTTTTCATAAGAACAAAATATATAGGAGCATAAGGTTTCGTTGGCCAAAATCTTAAGAACAAGGTAAGAACATTTTAAGCCTTTGCGGACTCTAAAACACTCACAATGAAAATGGACAAATACTCACATTATGTTGAAAATATGAACATTTTTAGGCTTTAAAAATAAAAAAAAGTAGGAATATCCGAAGGCTTTAAAAATTTTGAATGTTCTTATAAAAAACGTGTAGGAGTATGATTTTGCGTGGTGGATTACAATAACGGAAATTTTACAACCAATCACTTGATCACACAATCATCAAAACAAGAGTATATTTATCACTCATTTAATATTCTACCTAGAAACTTATAAATTTTATCTCGTACAACGCCCTCCAACTCTGGTAAAAAGCCCTTAAAGTTTGATGGTTAAAAAATAGCGAGCGACACGAATTGGGCACAACTAAAGCAAATACACTTCAAAATCTTCAACCTTTTTTTAACCTGATTTCCACTCAACTACTTTGAAGTCCTTATAGCTTTAAAGTTCCTGATCAGATGTAAGACTTGGGATTTGATCAGAAATTTATCGAAGAATCCGTTCAATAACGTTCAACTTCATTCAACATGGCGCATTATTGCTTCAAACAGAGAAGGAAAAGCTCTATTTCATGTTTTTTATAAGATATCTGTGGTGGTACCATATACTTCAAGAATCACTATTACATAAATACCAGAAACATCAACCTTACAAACAGAATCACTAGGACATTCAACCTTACAAACAGAATCACTAGGACATTCAACCTTACAAACAGAACATAGGACATCAACCTTAAAACAAATCACTAGGACATTCAACCTTACAAACCCAGAATCAATAGGACACACCTTACAAACAGAATCACTAGGACATTCAACCTTACAAACAGAATCACTAGGACATTCAACCTTACAAACAGAATCACTAGGACATTCAACCTTACAAACAGAATTCATCACTAGGACATTCAACCTTACAAACAGAATCACTAGGACATTCAACCTTACAAACAGAATCAATAGGACATTCAACCTTACAAACAGAATCAATAGGACATTCAACCTTACAAACAGAATCACTAGGACATTCAACCTTACAAACAGAATCACTAGGACATTCAACCTTACAAACAGAATCACTAGGACATTCAACCTTACAACAGAATCACTAGGACATTCAACCTTACAAACAATCACTAGGACATTCACCTTACAAACAGAATCACTAGGACATTCAACCTTACAAACAGAATCACTAGGACATTCAACCTTACAAACCCAGAATCAATAGGACATTCAACCTTACAAACAGAATCACTAGGACATTCAACCTTACAAACAGAATCACTAGGACATTCAACCTTACAAACAGAATCACTAGGACATTCAACCTTACAAACAGAATCAATAGGACATTCAACCTTACAAACAAACAGGACATTCACCTTACAAACAGAATCACTAGGACATTCAACCTTACAAACAGAATCACTAGGACATTCAACCTTACAAACAGAATCACTAGGACATTCAACCTTACAAACAGAATCACTAGGACATTCAACCTTACAAACAGAATCAATAGGACATTCAACCTTACAAACAGAATCAATAGGACAATCGATCTAGCAGCAGAACCACCAGGACAATCAACAATCAATTCCAGCAGCAGAACCACCAGGACAATCAATCTAACAAACAGAATCACCACAACATAGATAAGCATGTGTTAATATCTTGAGTCATATTTTTAAGCTTTACTTAAGATTCATAAAACAAAACTGAATCTGACTATACTGAAACCAATATTTTGTCGATAAAATGCATACGATAGGGAGTAGAGGGAAAAATAAAACGAAATCAAATTAACTAAATAATCATTTTTGCAAAAAAAGCTATTCGTTGAACATTGGGAAAAATATACAAACCAAAAGAATACCAAATTACTAAATTCTAAATTTATAACTCAAAATAAAGACAAAGGTGCTTAATTTAGCCTGTGTTTGACCCACATACATGCTGCTTTACTGACGTCAAACACAAGTCGGGGTATGTTATAAATAAATGTCAAAGAGCAAATAAATACAAGTTGCTTTGCTAGATCTTAAAACACTTGAAGTCAATATAATTATATGTGGTTCAGTCATACCGGACAAAGTTTACATGAGCACACGAGCATACATTTAATATGTAGAGTGAAAGAGATCGGTTATATATAATGTTAATAGGTTTAATAAACTGTCGAACGTGCTAACCGCACTGGGCTCAACTTCAGTGTTTTTAAATAATTTGTAGGCCCAATTGTAAAATTGTAACCAATTTCAACTAAAAACTCATGACCACCCCCTTAAAATGGAAATTATAAAATAATGAAAACCATCCACAGGGATTAGCCCTTGAAGTCTCTGCCTAAAAGTTTTAGCCTCGTTTTGGCGAAAACTTGTGACCACGCCCTTGAAAATGGAAATTTTGAAAAAATGAAAAAACCGCCACCAGGGATTCGCCCAAGTATCAAGTGTGCAAAATTTCGGCCAAATCTGATCATTTTTGAAGTCTCCAGCCTGCCCCAAAGTTTTAGCCTCGTTTTGGCAAAAACTCGTGACCACGCCCTTAAAAATGAAAATTTTCAAAAAATGAGAAAAAACACCCCCAGATATTCACCCAAGGAACAAGTGTGCCAAATTTCAACCAAACCCGATCATTTTTGAAGTCTCCAGCCTGCCCCAAAGTTTTAGCCTCGTTTTGGCGAAAACTCGTGACCACGCCCTTAAAATGAAAATTTTCAAAAAATGAAAAAAACACCCCCAGATATTCACCCAAGGAACAAGTGTGCCAAATTTCAACCAAATCCGATCATTTTTGAAGTCTCCAGCCTGCCCCAAAGTTTTAGCCTCGTTTTGGCGAAAACTCGTGACCACGCCCTTAAAAATGAAAATTTTCAAAAAATGAAAAAAATGCCCCCAGATATTCACCCAAGGAACAAGTGTGCCAAATTTCAACCAAATCCGATCACTTTTGAAGTCTCCAGCCTGCCCCAAAGTTTTAGCCTCGTTTTGGCGAAAACTCGTGACCACGCCCTTAAAAATGGAAATTTTCAAAAAATGAAAAAAGAACCTCCAGATATTCACCCAAGGAACAAGTGTGCCAAATTTCAGCCAAATCGAACAATTTTTGAAGTCTCCAGCCTGCCCCAAAGTTTTCGGACAGACATACATACACACACACACACACATACATTGTCAGATTCTAGCTCAACTGAAGCTGAGAATAGGTGACGTGGTGTGATAAGTATTAGGGTATCTTTAGAAAAGGGAGGCGGGCGCTCAAAATTGACGGCGTCCTCTTTGGCGGGATCTTCTTGGTTGACCGTTTAGAAATCCAACCAAGGGGAAAGAAAATATTTTCCTTGAGTTGTTGTTTTGGAGAAGACTGTGGTTTGCTATTTTGCCCGACTTAAGCCTTTTGCCTCCAAAATAAACCGAATACCCGCCCGCTTTCTTCTACTAAAACAACCTACTAGTAGTATAGGTTTTAAAATCAATGGTTTTTGTTGAGTCAACACATTTCAAATTTGAAATTTCAACTTTCTTGATGTGATTTAACCAGATGTTATAAAAAAAGTGCGCGGAGCGATATGAATAACACCATTAAAAACTGTTAATAATATACGAGAAAATTCCTAAATATGTAATTTTAACTTATCTTCGTCCAAATCGATCTACTATTGGTTCGAGCTGTGGGAAAATGGAATATGCAAACGATTGATAATATGAAACTGGCAGACATGCTAGAATCTTGTAAATCCACGAATAAGGTCCAACTGTGTATGTTATGTGAGGGTTAGATGACATGATAGCGTGATTGACTTTTGATACGACTTGAGCAGTTCCTTCAGGTACTAGATTAATTTTCTTTACCAAATTGTTCAAATCTATGAAGAAAAAATAGACGGACGAGGAGTTGCTGAGCATCATTCAGGACGACCCTGTTGACGCACCCGACAGTCCCTCAGCCACATCGGAAACCTTTTGTCCGGTGTTAATTTTTCGAACTTCTTGACACCTGACACGTATGTTTCAAAAATAATTCACACCAGACGCACTGGACTCGAGTCCAGTGTTGAGATTGTCCGGTGTTAAAAAGTATCTGCATCCGACACCGGAGTTGACGTGTCCGAAGTTCGGAACGTCGATAGGGTCGTAATTCAGGAGTTTCCTTTCAAGGCATTTAATTTTTTAAACTCGAAAAATTCAAGAAAATGCTTTCAAAAATTCAAAATAGTGGAATGCGATTTTTTTCGAATGCTTAAAACCTTTTACACTTTGGTAAAATAAGAGCCGTTCCAAATGATGCATCATACAAAAAAAGTAAATTACATTTGGTCAAATTCGGGCCATATCTTTGTTTGATATCATCACTTTGTTTATTGAAATCGTCCTCCCATTGTTTACGTTGTATCTCAGGGTTTATGATATTAGTTTTTTGACCAGTTGGGCGAATTATGTGCACAGAGATTCCTTCATGGACAACCTCTTCCATTAAGCAGTAAGAGAAGGCTTCGATGGCATGTTTGGAGATTGTGTAGCATCCTGCATATGAAAATGGCAAGGTACCTAGAACAAAAGAGAGAGCATCGCTTTGGCAAAATCTGGAAACGGTGCAGATATTCTTTGAGCCGCGGGGAGAAGGGAGAGGCTCCGATTGTCAACAGAAGCTACAATCTCTTAAGGAAGGAAAAAAGGAATCTCTTATACCCTCAAAAAGATAAAAACATGCACATTACTTATGCTATCAGGTATAGGACGAAAGGTACATGATGCAGAATCTATGTTCGGTACTCAGACATCTTAGATATCTTAAGTGGGCGTTCAATGAAAGTTTTCCCTTTCAGAAAGGGCGTCAGAGCATTTTTTTTATGTCCGAATACCGGGCCAAAATACTCAATCTAAGATTGAGTTTTTGAAGCCCAATCCAAAATATAAAAGATATTTTCTATCAACATTAAATTTGTTTGTTGTTTACAAACAAAAATATCTAATATTCAAGATATTTTTGGGAACTTCGCTTTCTGAACACAAACCAAACCCCCATGCCGGCTTCATCAATATACAGCTTTGCTGAGAAAATTCCCTTTCAGGCATATTAGAAGCTCAATCTAAGTTTACAAAAACGACCCCAGCTGAAAGTGCTTAGAAAAATCACCGGACGTTTATTTGAAGTTAAACAATAGTCCATACCAGCGGAGCTTGACATATTGACGATTCTCCCTTTAGTTTTGGTCAACAAAGGAAGCATTGCTTTTGTTGTGCGAGCCATCCCCCAAAAATTGACATCCATAACTTTTTCTAAATCTTCCATACTTTGCCAACTGATTCTTCCAAGTCTCTGAATTCCAGCGTTATTGACAACTGCGTATAGTCCTAGAAAAGTAAGAATAACAAAGTTCAATTCCATAAAACCTTAGTCCATCAAAGATCAGACCTCTATGCTACAACACTTTTTTCTCATTATACATCATACGCTGTTATAAGGTGGTTAGTAAAATGAGGTCGAAAATCCAGGGTGGTCAGAAAAATGAAGGGGGGGGGGGTCGTCTTTCACATAGGGGAAATAGCCAAAAAAACAAAAAGTGTGAATTCATGCCAACCATCATTCCCAGTCTTTTCTTCAATGAATTTCCTCGCATTTTCAACATCTTCATTTTTCGTGACATCCATCAAAAAAGCGAACCCATCGAAATCTTTATTCTTTTCCAATCTGTCAACACCCTCTTGGGTTAAACATCCAGCGAAAACTTCACACTTCGATTCCACTAAATCCAAAGCAATTGCAAGACCAAATCCTGAATCACAGCCAGTAACTAAAACATATTTTGTTTTCCCATAGTGTGAGTTACCTAGCACGTTTGCAAGTAATTTCAAGTTATGCCAGATAATCGCAGTGCATATTACAGTGAAAATTGCAACCAAACGATAGTCTTCCAAGAAATCAACAAAATGCATTTTTGTTACAATTTACACGTCCTACAATGATTTATCTTACGTTCACTTAAAGTGAAAGAGAAATACCATTTCTATTTAACTGTGGCTTATAATAACCGTTTTCTGAACGTAATCAATTTTGAAAAAATTAATCTCATTATATATGTTTTTTTTTTTTTTTTTATAAGCAAGTGTCTGCCCCTTGGTCAAGCTCGTGTATGCTTAAGTTTTCAAAGCATCCAGGCGTAGCTTATGCTTATTATATGCTTATGAATCATGCTTATGATTCACCCCGAGCTAAGTTTTTAGTGAAATTTCACAAATTTTTTAAAAATTTGTTCAGAGAAAAAGGCCAATATTTGAAATATTTCCCAATAAATTGATTTTGATGAAATAAACATATGAATTTTACCATGTACCGTATAATGGGTAAACTTTCACATTCCCGGAAAAACTTTTCCTATTGCCCCTTTACAAAGTCAAAATCCAAGACTCAAAAAGTAATTTCAATTTGCTAGGTGGTTACCCTAAAGCCTGTGTCCACGCAACAGAATGATCATTTTCTGGAAGTTCATGATATGCACCATTCCAATATGTCTTCTGACATTACATCACGGACCCAACATCTGATTGGTTATAAGTGACGTTTAATCAGTCAAACATCACTTTCAACCAATCAGCTGTTCGGTCGGTGGAAGACATTGCAACGGTGCATATCATGAATACACCAGCATTTCTTTACCGATCGACCTTTGGTCTTTAAAGAAATTAAAAATTAAATTTAATTTAATATCGTAGACTCTTTTAACTTTTCTTTTTCTTTCGGCGTCTTAATTTGAAATTAAAATTTCATAACTAAAATGTCTATGTATCTAAAAATTCACACGGACGGATGTACCCTAAACCACAGATTTCTAAAGCCCCAAGATGTGCCTTGGTTAGGTAGGAAATCCTACCTAGGTCACGTGACATTACAAAAGAATTTCAGCGCTTGACCAATCAGAAGCTTCACTGGTTTTCGAATAGCAAAAACAAAATAGCAGCAATATTTTTCCAATATTTTTTTGCCTGCAATGGCTTAAAGCACGATATCTATCTTTTCGGGTTTTATAAATCTGTACCCTAAATCCACAAAAAAAGATTTAAATAATATGGCATTTGAGATTGAAGTTCAGTGAGGTTGAAAGCTTCTCAGCCGTGTATTGTGAATACTTCAATATAGAATTTAGTAGTAGAATTTATCTTTGTCCAAACCGATCGATCACGGGTTTAAGCTGAGGGAAAATAGAATGTGCAGCCGATTGAAAATAAGAGACAGGTAAACATGCTAGAATTTGATAGGTCCACGATAAAGGTCCAACAACGTATTTGATGCGAGGGTTAGATGACATGATAGCGTGATTGACTTTCGATACGACTTGAGCAGTTCCTTCGGGTACTTTAGCTTGCCGAGCAAATGCGTCGTTCAAAACTATAAAAAATAAATAAAGATTCCATTAAAGATATTGGTAAGATAGGGTCGATATTTCACTTGGATGGCCCAGAGTGATGTAGGACTTTTAGACAATTGTTTCAGATAATTGTTTTGACGTACTCCACAGCCAGCTTGCTTGGCTATTTAAGAACTGAACATGGAAACCGTGGGGATTTGAGCCGCGAATCACTGGTTTATGACACTGAAGCCTTACACTTCTTGGCATGCAAATATACATCGATCAAAACATTTCACAATGTTACTTTACAATTTTCATACCTGCTTTTGAGAGATAAAAAAAAAACAAGTAATACTTTAATGGACCTACCTATTTATAAAACGAATAATTAGAATTTAATGGAAGTAATGTATAATTTTAAATTTCGATTTATATATCTATTGGAACGGAGAAAGCAATTAAGAAACGCATCGATGTTTAACGGTGAAAGAAAAATAATATCGACACTTTAATCAATCATTCATCTCGAGAAAATCTCAAAAAACCGCTTTTTTCGGGACATTTCCGGTTCTAGCGGCCGGAAAAATTTCTTTTTCGAAAATTGGGCTCTGTCACATTTTGGGCATTGCCATTTTACATCATTGTGCAAAAAATCATGAAAATCTGTCGAGTATAAGTTGAAAAAATGAAGGAAAACCGTTTTACGCCGGTTTTCGGCTGTTCCGGCGATTTTTAAGGAGTTCCGGATTCAAAGGATGATTTTTTTGGAAATCAAACAGTGCTAAGTTTTGGGCATCATCATAAAGAACATTTTTCTATAAAGAAACAATTAAATAAGTTGAAAAAATGTGACGGAAATGTGAAAAAAACGACGATTTCCGGCACATTTCCGGTTCTACAGACCGGAAAAAATTTTTTTTCGGCAAACGGTTTTCGACACCTTTTTGGCAGTACTAATGTGCATCTATGTGCAAAAAATCGCAAAAAACTAATGATAAAATCTCGAGAAAATCTCAAAAAACCGCTTTTTTCGGGACATTTCCGGTTCTACCGGCCGGAAATTTTTTTTTTTCGAAAATCGGGCTCCGTCACATTCGAGGGTTTATAGTAATGCACCTTTGTGCAAAAAATCTGAAAAATTGAATGAGCCAATCTCGAGAAAAGTTGGTAACTAACGAACGAACGAACGAACGAACTAACTAACTAACTAACGAACACGGGTTAATTTATAGGACCTCCACCCCACCGGGGTAGGTCCAACAATTTACATTTGGTCAAATTTGGGCCATATCTTTGTTTGATATCATCACTTTGTTCATTGAAATCGTCCTCCCATTGTTTGCGTTGTATCTCAGGAACGACGATGTTAGTTTTTTGACCAGTTGGACGAATTATGTGCACAGAGATTCCATCATGGACGACCTCTTCCATTAAGCAGTATGAGAAAGCTTCGATGGCATGTTTGGAGATTGTGTAGCATCCGTTTAAAGCGATGGGTAAAAACCCTATGATAAAATACAGAAATTTTGTTCATAAGCAACGCCAAATTTTCGACTAAGGGCTTAGGCTACTTAGCATTCTAGCTCAATTTCTGAGAAATTTGCCTTGACCATCCCTTATATTATAATCATATTTATGCTTATTGGGTCAGGGGCTACCGTTTGTCATGGTCAGATTTTGTAAAAAGCTTTTACTTTTGGAGATAACGGTAAAAAGAATTGGCTAATTTAAATGCTCAACCTGGTTACTTGCAGTACAAAGAAAAAAGTGTATGCATCAACAGTCTATCAACCTCAAGTCTATCGAAGTCTGTCATAGCCCGGGGGCCACTTATAGCTTTTTGATAGACTGGGTGGCGCTGATAAGTGGCCCGGTGTAATTTGACAGGCTCCATTTGTTGGCTTTGTTTGAGTTCGTAGCAAATCCGTACCACTAGATCCAGTCCCTTTTTAAAGAAAAACAATTATAAAACCATGACCAATAGACCATTATTATTTCAAATTTTGGAGGTATTTTCTTATATAAAATATTTCAATAGACCTTATTGGAGTTTTTGATTTTTATAAAAAAGCAATGCATTGTGGGATTGTTTCGAGTGTATTACAATAGAATTCCCTCGAGGAATTCCTAAGAGATTTCTATTCTAATACACTCGATACAATCCCACAATGCATCGTTTTTTTAGAAAAATCAAAAAGTCTGATAAGGTCTATTGATATTTTACTGTGGCCTGTAGGTATTTTACAGTGGACCTGAGTGTATTTGAATTTCGAAATATTTCGTCTGAGTCACATTTCGCCTCAGACTATACATACCACAACAGCTTGAGAAATTGACGATTCTCCCTTTAGCTTTAGTCAACAAAGGAAGCATTGCTTTTGTTGTGCGAACCGTCCCCCAAAAATTGACATCCATAACTTTTTCTAAATCTTCCATACTTTGCCAACTGATTCTTCCAAGCTTAACAATTCCAGCATTATTGACAACTGCGTACAGTCCTAGAAATAAAACAAATGCTTGTTTACTTGAATGCCGTTTATTAATTTCTAAAAATATTTTCAGCTGTCAAAGAGAAGGCCCCTTATTTTGCTCTAAATAGCCTGATTTTAACCTATATTTACCTTATTTTGGGGTTTTCAGAAGTACAATTTCCAACCCCCCTAGACAGGAGAACCGTCGTGTGTTTTTTTATAATTTGATGTACACAAGACGGGTTCGAGCTGTGAGTCCAATATTGGACTCACTTTTTTTACAGTGGGAAATTCGAATTTAGCGCTGTCCTCACTTACTAAAATAAAAACCAAATTTCGAAAGTTGCGCTTTCTCTAAGAAAGTGGTGACCAGTAAAAGAATAACAAAATTTGATTGGCTATGTTTTCAACCGTTATTAGGATCTGAGAAATTCAAACTCTCAGCCCATACCATGCTATACATTTCGCCATCAGTTTATCAAAGAAGAAATCATAGCATGGATTCCCAGGCTACAACCCCCCCGGCAATAAGGTCCCCCCTGTTTATCAAAATCTCAAACATTTTCAAATCCCCCCCCCCTCCGTTTATTTGAACCCCCCGTTTATTTGGCACAGGCCATTTAACTTATAAATTGAAGGTTTCTTGGCTAAGTGATATTAGGTTGTCCTTAATGGTTGTAAAATAATAAACATTTTACCATCATTTTCGGTTTTATCTTCAATGAATTTCCTAGCATTTTCGACATCTTCATTTTTCGTGACATCCATCAAAAAAGCGAACCCATCGAAATCTTTATTCTTTTCCAATCTGTCAACACCCTCTTGAGTTAAACATCCAGCGAAAACTTTACACTTCGATTCCACTAAATCCAAAGCAATTGCAAGACCAAATCCTGAATCACAGCCAGTAACTAAAACATATTTTGTTTTCCCATAGTGTGAGTTACCTAACACGTTTGCAAGTAATTTCAAGTTATGCCAGATAATCGCAGTGCATATCACAGTGAAAATTGCAACCAAACGATAGTCTTCCAAGAAATCAACAAAATGCATTTTTACAAAAAGTTTTTGAATGATGCACGCGACAATCTCTAATACAACGTTAACAAACTGAATGAGAAAAACCGTTTTTTGCTACATCATATTTGAATACTAAATGGGTCGAGACACTTAAATTGCAATATTAATTAAGTAACCATTTTTTATAAAAACAATAAGATTTCCAGACAATTGAAAAAGGCATGGTCTTTACAAACCTCTCAGCTTTGTAAATAGTTTTGTTGACAGTCTCCGAAGGTTTAAATCAAAATATAAAAACATTTGTGCAGCTCGCAAAATATATATCACAAAATATTGGCTTTTGTTTGATGAACCTATGCTTATGGAAAAACTTTGATGTCAATCTTTTTAGAATAATTATAGAAACCATAGCAACAGACATGAATTTCAAATTTCAATATTGATTGTAGTTCTACCTGTCGTAAAGGAGAACACTTCTTTTCAGCAATAAACCAAAGTAAAATACTCAGGCCAAAAGAACAACTTCCAAGTTTGATTTGAATAACAGAATTCGTGAATCGGAAATTTTGAGTGCGACAGTACAAAGTTCAAAAAACACGTCCATTAAAACAAGATTTTATGAATCACCATGAAGAAAGTTCTTTAACTAGACTTTCGATACAAAGCAAATCGAAAATACACGTATTTTTATAAGAACAAACTATATAAGAACATAAGGCTTCGATGGCCAAAATGTTAAGAACAAGTTAAGAACATTTTAAGGCTTTGCGGATTCGAAAACACCCAATTTACGAAAACACCCGATAAGGAAAATGGGTAAAAAAATCACAAAATGGTGAAAATAAGACCATGTTAAGCATCCGAAGGTTTAAAAAATTTTGGATTTTTTTATAAAAAAACGTGTACTTTAGGCGTACAAACTTTCGCGAGCAGAAACTTTCGCGAGGACGAAAAATCGCGAAATTCACGATATTTACTTTCGCGAATTTGACGGAAAAATATTTTTCGCGAGCATAAACTTTCGCGAATCATGAAAAAATAGCTTAGAGGGACAAATACTTCTTAGATTGGCTTGAGACTTTTGTTCTTTGACTTATTAGTCTTTTAGCAGGCTAAAAAGTGCCATAAAAGTTACATCTTATTCAAAGTTTTAAGTTTTACAGATTTTCTATTTTATCAAGAATTTTTCGCGAGCATAAACTTTCGCGAATGGCCCTTGCTAAAATTTCTAAAGACATTTACTTTTGCGAAAAGGGCCAAAATTCGCGAAAATCGCGAAAGTTTCTGCTCGCGAAAGTTTGTACGCCTAAAGTATATTCTTTTCACTTTCACCAATCACTTTCAAAACAATAATGTATACGGTACCCTAAATTTTAAGAAAATTCACAAAGAAAGTCAGGTTAATCGAATACAATCAAATTTCGAATGAAATCAATCGGGTTATTCTATTTTCAGTAGGTCATGTCTAAATTCCGGAGGTGGGGGATAATTAGGCAAAATGGGTGCTGGGTATATGCGAGCCAGGGTCCTTTTTTCACACCTTCGAAAGTTAAGTTACACCATTAATTTAAATAACATGGCTATTTTAAAGTTTGGGCAGCAATCAAAATCCAATCTACGAGCAGATGAATGTGAATTCGCTTTGGTTGGATTTTTGTTAAGAAAATTTCGTTCTTTTAATTTTAAGACAAACCAAAACTTTGTCCATATCTTCCGAGCGGAAAAAATGACGACAAAATTTACCAAGAAATTTAATCAACAGTGAATCGAACCATCGATATCAATCGAACTTAACCATGAAAAAATGTAAATTTCGCATTCGATTGATTCAGCTAATCGATTTCGGCTATTGCGGGCTCTTTCAGAAAAAAACCGGGGGTGGGAGATATATTGTCCAGGGGTATCGAAAAAATCCTGAAAAACTGCCATGTCCATGGGGTGAATTTACAATGTCCATGGGATGAATTTGCAATGTCCAGGCGGTCGATTTGATGCTTGGCCAGGAGTGAAACGCGTGTCCAGGGGGTAAAAAATCGAAATGTCCAGGGGTAGATCATTGAAAAAATTTCCTCCACCCGGCCATGAACGAATTTTTTATAGAATAGCCCATTCCTATTAATCGAGTGAATTCGATCATTAACACTCAATATTCCCTTAGCAAGAATATAGAAATCTACTTTAATCGTACCAACTTTCGCGATTTCGCGAATTTTTGCCATTTTCGCGAAAACACGTGAGTTCCTTGACTCGCGAAATTAAATCCACCACAAAATTTTTGTGGTCCAAAGTCCCCATTTGTGGCAAAAAATGGGTATTCTTCAGCTGTTTTCAGGCTTAATCGCGAAATTAAATCAATGCGAAATTTTTCAAAACTCTGACTCGCGAAATTAAATCCAGAAAATTTCGCGATTTTTTTCGCTCGCTAAATTTTATCCGATTAAAGTATTGCATAATGATCCGGGATACTATAAATCATCGAAACCTGACAAACCAACAGCTCGCTCTTTTGAATTGCATGCATCGTTTATTCAATGGATACAGTCATTGCTATAAGGGAAAGATGAAGTATTCACTATTATGTTAAATCCTCGTTTTGAAGTAGAATTTGATCAAAAAATGAAAATTTCCAAATCAAGATATTTGAGTATTTCCAACTTTGATAATTAAATTAGATCTATTTGATTATTTCTGGTCATTTTGTTCGTACGAAAAATCTTAGCACAGATTTGAAATCTGCAAGGGCTAAAATATTCTAGAAATCAAGTCACGCTTTCTTTGAGCTTTTTACATTTTTATAGAATAAGTATTTATACCATCTTGTACAGAGGAATTTTGTACCTGATGATCGCATTAAGCGTGAAACTGGCAGTAGTGTGTTTTTAAATTTTTAAACAAATTGAAATAATATAAAGAAATCAAGTCATGATTTTTGAACCAGCAGAAAATTTCTTCACTTTTCTTCTTTAATTTCTTATTTTTTTAAATTTCCAATCTATTAGATGATTCTCCTCGAGAATATCTTTCCAACAGTTTAAAACTATTATAATATAGTATAAATAGTTACTTAGAAATTAAGTGTACTTTAGAGATAGACTTTAAACAGGAATATCAATTGTTTTAAAAGAATAAACCACCGGTCTGGACCAAGTGAAGGACTTGGCACATATAAGTGGATCCTGACGTCTGTGTCCTTGATGAGATAAAAATGTGGTTAGGACTTTCAACCATCGTAAAATAAACATACCTCTCTTATAACGGACTTTCATGAATAAATAATATTCCAAACCAACAAACCATACGACCACCATTTTGATACTTTGTTACTACAATTACACTAAATTTTTGTTAACAGTTTGTCAGATTTCTAATATAAAGATAAGATTAGTTACAAGAAGTATTCCATAGCAGAGAAGCTAAGAAGGGACCATCATGAAAAATAGAAATATTCAATCAAATAAAATGCAGGTCAAAGTTATCTTTGATTGCGTCTCAAATAAATGTGAATGTGGTCTGAAATTTTTCAAAACTAATATTCGGACTCGGAGAATGAGGTGGAAATTCTTTTGAGAAAAATTAAGAACCCTATAATTTTTTTACAGTTGATTCAAGTTTCTCTTCAAGTCAGTTCAAGTTTTTCTATTTCGAGTAAAGCCCTGAAAACAACATGATATACAGTCTGAAGAGCAAAAGAAAACCTTAAAACTTACTGAGACAACATATTATGATACTTTTAGAGGGTTTCGACATTTATGGCAATAAGTTATTAAAAATTGAAGCAGTAATTATTTTTCAGTTTATAGGACTTTCCTCGTTTATAAAATTATACAAAAGTTTTTGAAAAAACTAGTTATAATTTCAGCATTGGAAGATATATTTCAGTACTCAAGTCACGTCACGTCATTCATCAAGGAATGGAGATCAATACAATTGTATGTTCAATATAATTTGCCATGTTTTTACAACTTGAAACAGGTACAGCCGTTGAGTCTTCTATACTACCGGCTAATATAAACATTGACCAATATCCTAGGAGCTGTTAAGAAATTGAACGACGAACGAAATTCAGGTTAAGCCAAGCTAATTTAGACAATGTTCAAAATTTTGACTTGGAAATCTTCAAATTTATTTCTATTAATCAAATTTGAAAATAGTCTTGTATATTTTGTTCTTGAGTTTATCAATTAAAACATTCCAGCTCCTATATGGTATTTTTGGTACGTCATAATTTTGATTTTTACCGATGTCATCTTTAATAAAAAATATTCAAAATGAAGTATGCATTTTTGAGTTAAAGTTTCCAGACATTAACTCATATTTCTTAAGGCAAAAGAAATTAACTTTCTATGCAACTTTTTTCTTCTTCTTTCCTTTCATAGGGGGTAGTTGTGGTAATCTAAATCTGGTCTGACAAGTCAAACACTTGGGCATAAATTTACAATAAATTGACAAGCATACAGAACAGACAAAACCCATCTCAATCAATGTATTATGACAAAAACAAGCAGCTCGGTAATCAATCTCCACATTAGTAGGTAGTTCAAATTTCTCACGAACTCCTTTTTCAGGCAAGTAAATCCATATGAGAAGCTCTAAGAAACCAGATACATTATCAACAAAATTATAAGTCCCTCCAGTGATATCGGCAGCTTGTTGTAAAAAACCTGATCTGTGAAACAGAGAGCATGAGTCAACAGCAATATTATGTTTTTGTGAAGCAAATATGCAATTCATAACCGGCATATACTGTGATGAAACATCAGGGCTTGCCTTAATCACCAGGATACGTGAGCTCAATCTTTGTCCACTTGGATCTTCGTTCTTCTTTTTATGGATATAACACAATGCTTGAGAGAAAGCACCAGACAATAAAGAGGTTGTAGGCTGATTCTCAATTTTACCATCAATTTCATTAACCAAAGCTTTGATTTTCCGGGAAAGTATTGTATTCAATTCCACAAACAATTCAAACTTTCCATCAAGAATTCGAGACTCATTTTCGTCCAACTCAGCTGGATACAAAATGGTAGCATTGCTATGGTTACAAGTGTAAAAAGCTAGTTTATTGGAGTGATTCATCATAAGATAGGAGTTACAAAAAACCATAACACTGTCAACAACTTTCTTGAACTCTTCAACTCGTTGGGACCATTGTTTGGCATTGATATCCAAAATAACAACCAGTAAATTCTCACTTTCTTCCATATCTTTTTATTTTTTATTTTTTTGTATAATCTATTTTTCTAAAAAATAAAAATACAGTGGTTACAATCATGGATTTATTATCAAAACAATCAGATTCACAAACTTATGGCCGAACCCTCAATCAAAGAACTGTAGAAATACATCACATCATTACTGCAAGGAGAGTGGAATTATGATTTCACTAAAATTTGATGGGAGATGAGAGTAAATTTCCAATAAGTATAGAGTAATTAATGTTGTATGATTTGAAGAACGATAAAACAAGGCTATTAAAATATTTTGTTTGTAAAAAATAATAATTATCTAACATTGAAAAGCAAAGGCAATCACAAAAAAAGTATTATATGAAATTATTTACAATATCGATATGAGGTGAATATCACCAAATTAAAAAACAAAATGGAAAAATGCAAAAAAATGCTTACTCAATTTTCATGTTTTACTTCAATACACACAATTTTTTCCCAAAGCATACAATGGAAGGTTTTGGAAGGAATTCGTCGTAAAAATATAAGATTCCTTATATCGAGCTTGTAAATAAACTAAACTAGCTTCCCAGTTTGTGTCCATCAAGAGGCATAAATGGCTCAAACATATTCCAGGATAACGGTAAAAAAAAATTACAATATTTTGATTTTTCTCGATTTTAGTTACTAGAACCAGTGGTCCAATAATACCAGTAGTAATATCATCATCATCCCATCAATTTTCAAATGCTCTTTTCAAACACATTAACAAAATCTATGTTTATGTTCAAGAATTGTCTAAAAACTTTATCATGGCAATAACCTCAATTCTGGAAAGAATTCTTAGCTTGGAATGATATTGAGACTGTCTCGCTTCCTTCAATGCCCCAACAGATGTTTCATTGCAGATACAATGATAGTTTTGATAATATCTGGTTTACAATGTTCTTCGACCCAACGAATCATAGAACCAGAGAGTGACTGGAACGAGCCAACTGAAACGGTGGTATTGAAATTCTCCCATAAACTACTCATCAACTGTTGGAACTGAAAGATAAAGTAAAGCAAAATCAATAGTAAACTCAGATACTGTTTTTCTTTAAAAAAGTGATATTGTGTCCCTTAAATTTTAAGATTTCAATATTTTTTAATTTTAGACGAGTTGCTGAGGTAGTGAATTGTAACATTACATCCCCTTAGATCAGGGCAAATCTTTCGGCGTTGCACTCATCTGAAGGTAAAGCAATTGATAGAATACAGTTCACTGTTTTGTTAGCTTTACAGTAAAATAATTAAAATTAAAAAGTAACTGCCAAATATTGGAAAAACTAAAGGCTGCTTAATAAAAAACGCTGCATCAATTTTACCACAGAAAGTTTCATCTCATCAGATATTTGAGGTTTATCGTGATGCTAAAAGAAACGAAACCAAATCAAGTTAATGCCATATTGCCAGGGGAGTATATCAGGTAAGTCTGTATGGGGATGATTAAAGATTGCTTAGTCTGTAAAAACATTGCAGTTAGGGTAAAACAAATCCAACAACACAAAAAAGGCGCTAAAACGATCAAGTGTTTGATCTAAAATTATAATGTCTTTTCTCTACAATTATAAAGTATATAATTCAAAGTGTTATTTTAAAACGTTTCAATGTAAAATAGAGTGGAATAAGATTTGGAAGTGTGGCCTGGTTTTTTTTAATGAGGGTAATAAGTATTATTTGCATTTTGCACTTTTGTAAGCTAAGCACACATCTATGTTTTATTTTAATAAATGTAAAGGCACTAGTCACTAGGCATTCATATGTGTGAAATATAAAAAAGAAAAGCAATTATACCTGGCTTGATTCCACAAGGTTTTCATAATTCCTATAATAAACAAAAAATTTATAGGAAAAAATATTTACAATCTAAGGCACCTTAAAATCAGATTAAATTGAGGAAAAAAAACCTAATAAAATAATTTTCATTTCATTGAACTGAAATGAGGAGAAAAGATGCTATGTCCAGAATTCATTAACCCAGAAAGTTCAACACTTTTGGACAAGTATATATATAGCAAACATATCAAAAGGCACACTTTGTATACAATAAATTATATTCTTAGAACTCAAAAGTTATTTTACTCTTTGACAATCTTTAACGCAACCAGCTTTTTCTCCATCTCATTGATTTCTTCGTTTTTGCGGTCTCGATCATTAGATAAATATGTCACATATTCAATGGCTAAATATTGGAGAGAAAAAAAATTAAAAAATTTAACATCAAAAAAGTGTTATATACTTGTTAGATTTGCAAATTTGAGTTGATTGAGTTGAGTAAATTTTTCAATACAATATTTCCAAGACAATGATCTCCCATGAAATCTAACCCCATTTGCTTAGCTGCTATAGTAATAACAAAAAAAATTAAAAAGAGCCAAACATAGAGAATAGAGTCATTTGGGTACCTTTTTGAAGAACTTGAGCTTTACTTGTCTTTGTGATCATACCATGTGACATTTCACAACTATTACATCCTGGCACGAGTTGTTGAAGGTTTACTAATGCATTCTGTGAAGAGTTGAAATGCATAATTATAAGATCATGAAGTTGAGACGATACAAATGAAAATAAAACATCAAACTGTGTGCTAATGATGCAAACTCTGAAATCTTTACCTTTTGCCACTTTCAATTTTTACAACACATTTCTTTTAATCTAATTATCACATGAATATTTATATATAAAAAGATACAGCATTACTATATACAGTATAATTCATACCTTAATAGCATCACGCCTTTTCTGCTCAGCAGCAGTATGTGCATTACGTTTTTCCTTTACCTTGCCAGATGTATCAGGCTCGTAAGTATCAGAACCACTACTATCTGGATACAGAGAGAAAATGAAGAACATTTTTAATTTCTTCTGGTGATTTTTGGTGGATTTTCAAAAGGCCACAAAAATTTTCTTTATTTTACATAATAAACCTTCTGTAGGACACAATACAATTTTGACTCCAAACATTAGCGACAAAAGCATTAGATAATGACTCCAAAAACATTACATAATAACCAACCAATAAAGAAGTTTTAAAGCACTAAGAAATTGATACTATCAGAATACTGATGTTAAATGTAATGATTTGGCTGGATTTGGAGCCATTTTTGCCGCTTATTTTTGGACTCAAAAAGTCCTATAAAAAGTCTTTCATAAAGAGGGGCACGGTCTGATGACCATATGCTGAACAGGAATAAAAATTGGTCTACCTAACCCATTGTGAAAAAAGTTTCTAAAATTGTTGTAATTGTATTGTAATTATCTATAAAAAAGGCTAATCAAACAGTTTAGCAATGTTTTGAGATCAAGTATGAAGTCAGGAAGTAGACTTATCAGAAAAATACATCATGCATATCAAGCAAGCTTGGCTCAAAGCAAAACCCTCCAACAAAGTTTTCATTGGTATGGTAGTAGAATTTTTTTTTTAATTTTGTGACATACATACCTTGGCGATAAAGTTTTCTTTGCATTGTCTTCTACATAATATCTTACAATATTAAATAGGTATAATGTCTTTGCTTCACTGTTTAAGAAAAATAACGAACGAGACAGCATAAATATAGATGTTTTAGAGAATGTGACGGCCTATCAAATAACTAATTACACCACAACAGTTACCTAGAGACAAGATAATTCATCACATTTTTTTTGGCTGAGCAAGGAAAGTAATGTATTTGGAGTAATTTGTTATTCAATAGGCCGCCATGTTCTCCAAAACAACTATTTAGTGCAAATTGCCCACATTAAACCCTGATAAACAAGCTACATGCTTAAAATTGATCAAAGGATAGGTTACCTATCTATACTGCCACTGCTCACTGTCTTTTATAAAGTAGTAAAATATACATACAAAACTAGCAGAAAAGTATCTTTGAAATTTTTTGCAGTTTCCCTTTGGAGTTTGTTTATTCCAAAAACGAAAGTACTTTTTTTTGTACCATGTGGAAGATCAGCTTTGTAAAGAGCTAGATTTAAAGACCTTTCTACACGTTAAATCTGGTTGAATGATAAAAATGAAAGTTAAACGGATTAAAACAAGCAAAGAGAGTGTAAGAGGGCTCTAAAATCCTCATTCTCTCTCCGTTCAATTTTAAAGGTATGTCAAAAACATGCAATAATGATGATGAAAATGTTTAAAACAAAAAAAGAGAGATAATTACAGCATAATGTGTAAGCTTGAAAACAAGAAGAAACTTATTTTACTCTGTGCTTTCTGATGTTTAGAAGGTGAGGAAAAAATGATCTTTTTATCAAACCATGCCAAGTTTTGGGCATAACTGCCATATACAGTACATATTTTTTTTTTAATTCTGGAATCTGGAAGTCACATTTTGAGGATTATCATTTTGCATAATCTCTTGGTTTAGTTGTTCTTACAAGGCCGTTGATACATTCATTAAAGTCTACACTGGAAGTGTAAAACTTGAATGGAATGACTTTTTTCGAGCCAAGACTAAGAATTTTATTATGTAAAAAATATATATATGGTGAAGATCAGAGATCTGACCTCAAGGAGAGAAAGTGTTGAAAATACGAAATAAAATAAAGATGAAACATAAAAAGGCACTAATATTTTTATAATTATACGTTTTTTTTCCATTTTTTTGAATTTTTCTAAATATATAAATCAAACCAATCAAACATCCTGTCAAGAAATGAGAATTTTATGCGAAAAAGAACCAACAAACCAATAGACATAAAGTTTAAAAAGCCAAGCAGAAAAACACAAACACCAAAACCCACTCAAAAACCCAACCAACGCAATCTGGAGTCCCTGACTTGCGACAGGTGCAGCATATTAGTATATTAGAAAAACTTAATGAGACTATTGGACAACCAAAAACTCGAATTAACCTGATTTTTAAGTTTTTGTCACATTTTTGCATCATTGTGCAAAAAATCAGGAAAAATAGCAAGCCAATAGCAAGTAAATTTTCCCAAATTTGCCCAAAAAAGACATTTTTTGAAAATTAGCTCCGTCAGATTTTAAACATATTGCAAAAAAATTCAGAAAAAAATATCAAGATTAATTGTGAGAAATGATCATTTCCCCTAGAAATGATCATTTCCCCTTACAATTACAAAAGGGTACCAGCAGTACCAGACAATTTTTAAAACATAAGAACAAACATAACCCGAAAATCAGCATCCTTCTTAAAATGAAATAGAAGATTCAGTCTAGGCAGATGTTTTATGATTTAGAAATGTGGGACATGTACGTCTGTTTGTTTAGCTGAAGGCTCGCAGGCCCGTATCTTCTGTTTGTCACGCAATTTCAAATATTCATTAGAATTACACTCAAAGTCACGAAAAATGACGAAACACAGCCAATCAAGAGGCCCGAACATGTTCGGGCCATGCTGTGGGTTGTAGCCAATAACGAGGTTGAGGAAGATATGATTGATTAGTGATAAAAATAAAAGGAAAAAATTAGAAAGAGGATTTTTGTAATTTTCGCATCAACTCAATGTTGAAAATTTTTCTAAGGGGGTTCTAGACTCTTTGCCCCCAAAACCCCATTGGAAATGCCTAGCTCGATTTTGCACTTGTTTCACTCACACATCTCCGCTCCCGCATTCAGAATTTTGAAACTTGGCAACTAGCTATAATTATATGCAAACCTGCCTTTACCCTGGAGTTGCCACTTTTCATAGTTATTTGTTGTTCTTTCTAGATGGTGTGGAAACGTTAAATGAACAGTTTCTCTGTATAGACCACACAGAACGAAAGCATCCACTGAAGCGAGACTTCACAATATCTGTTCTGAAGACACGTTCCAGATGGATATGGCGGTCTGTTCTTACAGAACTAAAGAAAAAAGTCTGCTGGAAAAAAGTTGCCTGTTCTATTGAAGATTGGGACCAGCTGGAAAAATATGGTCTGTTCTACTGAAGATTGGGACCAGCTGGAAAAATATGATCTGTTCTACTGAAGATTGGGACTAGCTGGAAAAATATGATCTGTTCTTATGAAAAAATAGTTTGATATCCAAAAAATAAGGTGTCTAAAGAATTTCCTATCTAATGAATCAACGGATCCTGCACTAATGTACTTCCCAGTTTTCTCAAAGGTAACGAATCGAGTGGGGATTGAACCCACAACCTCTCGCTTGCTGGGCGATTGCTCTCCCAACTGCGCTATCGGTTCGTTGCTATTACACTAGTTCGTAGTAGACGAGGGGAGCGACGTGCTCAATGTTCACCATCCGGTACCTGAATTCTACGAATCAATGGAATTGCCACGAACTGAGACACAGCTAGTGTCCAATCTCGAACCAACCCGCTAACTTTGAGAGAACTGTTTTAAGCTATGTACATTGGGGAGAGGCATTAGTCCAACGGAACCCTGATTTCGGACAACTAGTCCATCAACAGTCACTGTGTGAAATCAAGTGCGTATTACTTATGGGTAATGAATCAAGTGCAGGATCCGTTGATTCATTACCCATAAGTAATACGCACTTGATTTCACACAATTTCCTATCTGTTCTGGGGAATTTCAAAAAAGATTTGAGATCTGTTCTTTTCCTTCTGAACGTGGTTGCCTGGAGTGGCAGCTGAAAATTCTCCATTTATAGAACATCTGGAAATTGTTCGATCTGTTCGAGCACAGTTATTTACAGTCAGGCACATCCTGGCAAATGAACGGGGTGAGCATTTGCACGGGGTATTCGTCATCCAGTGTAAATGAGATAGGACGTCTCAGGCTAAAAGCGTGAAAATGAATAAAAATGAACTTGAAACTGAAAATGGGAAAAAAAGGAAGAAAACTGGGAACTTTACTTTTTCGTTAAAAGTTTCTTCAATCTTCGAAGAAAAAATAGACCCATGGAAAAAAAATTTCATCTATGCAGTTCTTCAAAATGAAGCAAAATATTTCAAACCCGGTTCAATTGCGTGGGGTATTCAGCACTATTACATCACTTTTGTTTTCGACCCCTTGCATTTGCCACCAATCACAAGTGAAAAATACCCCGTTCATTTGCCAGGATGTGCCTGACTGATTTAAACTGTCTGACTGCATAGTGTGTAGGAGGGGGGGTCAAGGTCCCACCTAAAATTTCAGGTCCCAGCACTTGAGAAACTCCCACCTGATAGTTGACTTTCCAAGTCCCACCTAAGATAGGGATTTTATTTAATAAAAATTTTTTAATTACCAAATTTCGATGTGCTGACCTCCCCTTCAATTTTTACTTGTTCACGGATAGGAAATGTAAAGCAATTCAATTCAACAACAACAAACTGTGATATGAATTTAAGTTTTTAATGCAGAGTTCTTTATCAATCCTTCATTTATAATCTAAAATTTAAAATAATTTTTCTTTCAAGATTTCCATAAGAGTCCCACCTAAAGATTTCTAGTCCCACCTCAACCTATTTCCCCCACCTGAAAGTCCAAAATTTCAGACTCCCACCTGGCTGTTTTGGACCCAAAAATCCAAAACCCCCCCCCTGCAGAGTGGGGGGGGGGTGCACACTGATGGACTGTTAGCTGGAAATTAAGTTTCTGTTCTTAAAAGTCTTTCAATGTCGAGCTGGAATTTAGCGATCTGTTCTTATGAGATTTTGTCAGCCCTGGTAGATAAGAACAGTTAACTCGCATAAAATCAATCGCCTGGTAATTTCGTACCTGTTCCGAAAGTTTTTTTACCTCCTAGCTGGAAAAATATAACTGTTCTGATATAAAAATTTCTCCCCTGGAAGGATTTTCAGCTGGCAAATCAGAACAGATATTTGCAAATTTTAGGTCGGTGGCTGCTTCTGACAGAAAACAAAGCTGGGAAAAAAAAAATCAAATTCTCACTGTCCAGAGCTGTCGAAAATTTTGCCACCATCTTGTTTTGTCAAATTTGAGAAAGTGAAAGTGAATCTTTGAAGCATGGAGCTTTTCTTTTCTCATCCTTCTCTCGGGGCACCTCCTCGCGACCTCCTCGACCCGGCGCGAATAAGCCGAGCCAGCTCGGGCTATGCTATGCTAGCCGGGTCTGGCTTTTTTCTTAGAGTCCTACACAATAGGCCACAGCTCCAGGCTTTTAGGCCTTACTCTCGGTCTATGGACAACTGCTATGAGCGGTCACTAGCCCCCACCGGGAATTCGCGTTTTAATAGGATTAAATTGGGGGGGGGGGGGCATACGGTATTTCGGAATCGCGGAAATTGACCCTTTTTTCTTCGGAATTGCGGAAATTGGGCAAAATTCCTTCGGTATTTCGGAATGCTGAAATTTTTTCGGTATCGGAAATCCATGAATTTTTGCTTTGGAATCTCGGTATTATAAAGTTTTTATCCCCCTTTTTTCGGAATTTATACATGAAAAATCAAATTTGATGAAAAATTAGTCAAAACGAGGAAAAATACCCCAAAAATCTGTATCGGAATTTATCAATAGAGATGTTTTACTTAGGTTTTAAAACTTTCTATTGCTATACATCAAAACCTCAGTACATATGTATCCGGATGAGAAATTCAATTCAAAACAAGAGCAGTGCACATATCCCGAAGAGTAGGAGTTTTACGTTCGAAATAGCTATTTCCAATCCTAACCTCCATATGATACCAATAATACCAATGCACCAACACTTAACATTTTCCAACTTTTAATTGCGCTGTTCAAAAAAGATAACATAACCCCCGTTTTTAGTAATAAGTTGGAGATTTGATATTTCACAGAAAAGTGCTACCAAAGGGTATTTCGGGTCCCATATCTTCCGAAGGACTTTTCTGTTTGCCTTGAAATTCAATTCAGATTCAAGAGCAGTGCACATATCCCGAAGAGTAGGAGTTTTACGTTCGAAATAGCTATTTCCAATCCTAACCTCCATATGATGCAGGTCTTCTTGCTGCACGCATGCGTCTAACTAACGCCGGAGGGGGGGACTACCACCCTTACCAACCGACGGGGGCGTGTCGTTGGATGGACGTTCGAATAATGGAGCCTACGTGGGACTCGTTTTTTTTCATTTCTTTTAATAGTTATCCCTAATGGGACTTAGTTTAGGTATAAACTTATTTCTTTTTTATGATTTTTGAATTAGTCCCTACCTGGGAATCATGGAGGCGAGAAAAGGTACCCTGACAAGCGGCACATCCCCGTACCCCTTTTAGTACGAGTAATCAAATCATCAGATCAAACGAATGAAACTCTAAAGGAAGAAATAACTTTATCTAGCCGTACTTGTCTAAAGCCTTTTTGCAGCGCTTTTGTTTTCACCGGCGATTCTACGCGGGACTTTTTAGGGTCATTGTTTTATCAAAAATCAACAGTTTTCTGCCTGCTTTATTTGGAATACGAATTAATCTCCCTGATGAAAATCATTAACACGTCACAAAATTAATTCAATACACCTTTTCGACCGTAGTTGTGCAGTCAGACGCATGCCACTTTATTAATCGATTTACCACCCTAAACTTGATCCAATTCTTTTTTTACACTTTTTTCTATTGTCTCTAGGTGCAAAAAAAAAGACTGGGGCGGTTTTAGGGTGGTAAAACGGACAAAAAATGCCCGCGCGGCTATTGGCGGCTACGGTCAAAAAGGTGTATTACTGAATACATGTAAATCGTCCCTGTGAAAGATACAAAAATTAATTTCATAATTTTTTTATATTCTATCAAGTATATGACAAAGGCTATTTACAATTTTACAAAAAGATATTACACCAAAATCAATGAACTGCTGCTTCCATAGGGAGTGGTGTCATGCTGCCTAAAAAGAGAATAAGAAAATCGATTCAAGAATTCCGTTATTCTAGAAATTCCTTTGCTATACTTCTTTTGTGGTATTTTACCCTTGAACATACTGTTTTAGACCGGGGATACTAGAGTTGTGAGCTGACGGGGGGGGGGGGGGGTGCAGCCCGACTTTTGACCCTCGGACCCCTACCGGGACTAAAAAGGAGAAAACAAAGGAAAATGTTGTCAATTTTACGACTCTTACCGGGACAAATTTGACCAAATTTGACCAAATTTCGATCTTTCTAGGGGTAAAAAGTTGAAATTTTCCTATTTCTCCTACCGTTAGTGGAACTGAAATTTCATTTTCTGATTTTTCCGACCCTTAGCGGGACTTTGGAAACATTGGCGGCACATACCGTACCCTCCATTTGTCTAAGTACCGTACCCCCCCGCCCCGGGGTTTTAGATTTTCGGTCGACACTGGCTGGAGCTTTGCAGAAAAGAAAAATACTATTTTTTTTGGATGTCTGGTTTGTTTACTAAATTGGACAAAAATGTCCGCGTAAAAAAGACGCCGTTCTTTCTTTATTAGATAGGAGAGAAGGGGTATAACGAATTTAAGTTATTATGACAAAATTTGGATATAATTAGCCTCTTATAAATTAGTGAAATTTTGACTAGGTCGTTGTGCCCTGATTATCACAGTGCATGAATTGACATTTCCTTGTATTTCAAGGAAAGTGAGACACGTCAAAAGGTGAAAAGCAATAGAAATCCATTACCTAGCGGCGACGTTGCAAATGAATCATTGACAGTCGTGAAAGTGTATAATTTGCTGACTGGGCTTGGCGTAGATTTAATGCTTCCTTTTGAGTTTTTCGTTTTGTATTTTTCTTTCTCGTGACTAATCCTGTGAGCAGGGCTTCTCCCAGGTGAAGCAGAAGGCGATTTCGCTCTTGATTGAAGCTCAGGTAACGGATGTTGTCGGCTTAGTGCAGGTGTCGACGGAATCGATCGTATACTTGAAGAACGACTTAATTGTTTTGATGAACTTTCCTGTAAAAAAAAAAACGAACCCATTCGAATCCAAATCCAATCATATTCAACTATCAGACACAAAATAGAGGGCAAAAACTCTTCCGAACAGAAAAAAGGCATTTTATATATTTTCTAGCAAAAGGCGCGAAAGTCAGTAGGAACCTGTTAAATAAGTTTCCCATGATATCTGATAATGAGGATAGTAGTAATGTAGACCAAAAAGTGTTTTGAAACATCCAAACAATTATACATTATATTTTTGTAGAGGCTAAATATTAAAAAAAAATACAATATCAGGCCCGGAGGAAGCGGGGAGGCTCCCCACTTTTAAGCAAAATAGACTTTTTTCTTTAATCCATCGGGAATCTCTTTTAGATCCTTTAGCCCCTCCACTTTTATGGTTGTTTCAAAGGGCCTGAATATTCGCTGTAAGCTTACAACGTAAGGTCACAGCCGGTTCTAACCCCTCTAGATCGCTTCATATAAAACATAACAATAGGAATTACCTTTTCGAAGGTGAACATTTCCATGTTACTTTCTCTATCGTTTGATTTCGAGCGGCTTCGTGGTTTCGCATCACGTGTTGGAGATAGACTAGAAGCTCTACTCGTCATACGACTACTTTTTCGTGAATTTGATCTTCCACGGAGGTCGGATTCACTCTTTTTGAGCTCGCGATCCTGTCTTGCCAAACGTCTCGCGATTTCTTGGAATTCTTTTGGTAGATTGGAATACATTTCTACACCATGTGAGTCTGTCCGTGATTTTGCTTTCTCGCGAAATAATAACTTTTCGTTGAATATCTAGTTAAAAGAGATATAAGAGATTGATAGATGGTCTAGGTATTTTATGAAAATGTTAGTTACCTAGGTAAATTAAAATTTTGTGTCCAATTACCTATACCAAAACAGTTAAAAAACTTCTATATCGGTAATACGCTTTAAATTAAATCCTGGGACTAAAAGATCTTTAGAAAGTGTTTTTTACACATAGTAATTATTGGTGATTTTTTCTTGTAAAGCTGGAAGGAAATAATTTCAAAATTGGAAAGGAAGTATGACAATTCACAATTAAAATTTATAGGTTAGCGGTTTGTTCTTGGTTAGTTAAAAACATTATGGTCAATGATAATTCTAATTCTTACCTTATTCCTACTGCCTTTTTCGTTTGATTTTGGTTTCGGTTTAGCTTTGTTTGCCGATGATACTAAAGAAAAGACAAAAATCTTACAGTGGATTTCCTTTACTCGAACCTTTATAACTTGAAATCATTAGTTGAACAAGTTTTCTGGTTCCCTCCTTCCCTTTAGTTCAATAATACCTAAAAAACCTTACTATATAACTCGAACTTGGATGGGGAGTTTATTTGTTAAATAACAGAGATATTCGAATCATAGATGGTAATTTATTTTATGGGTTTCTCCTTGACGGGGACTGGAAACAAGTTCGAATTTAGAAAGATTCAAATAATAGAAGTTCGAATAAGCATAACTTGACTGTATTTTAAAAATATCCTGCTAAATCTTTACTACCCAGACATTGTGGTGTGTGGTGTCACTCATCCCATTCTGCGCCTGCGAGGAGCTATATGCTCTCCCGCGCAGTTCGAGTTTCACCACTATGCATCATGGTATCTGTGTCTCGCGTGCACAGAATCAGCGATGTCTGGACAGCGCTAAGCGTTCCAACTTGAAAAGAAGAAATTCCTACTTCGTAAGGAGTAGGACCCATTCCCTAGTGGGGAGGGCTCATATCATCAGACTCTTACTTGTATTGTTCGCGTACGTTCCTCCTGGTGATTTCGTTCTTTTATTCTTTTTGATCGAATCACCAGGCGATAAACTTCTTGCTCTCGTTGATGATGAAGGTGATTTTGAGCGAAGTGACGCACCCGGTGATGGGCTTCGTTGGTTCTTCGATCTCTAAAGACAAGACAAAAACAGTTCTGTCTCACACCTTCAGTGGAACTTCTTCTAACACTAGGGATAAAAATCTTTATCGAAATCCTAATTGGGGTAGACACTCATTTGCTCCCAGCTCAAGAATTTCAGATGGATATGAAATCAAAGTCAATTTTCCAGGTATACAAAAGTGCATATAATAATATCTAAAAACGCATGCAAAATAATAACTTAGTCAGCTAAAATGGTTGCTGTTTACAAACTAAGAGTTTTGTGTTGCTAAGTAACGAAAATAAGAAATGCTTACGGTACAGTTTTATCTTTAGAACTTTCAGAATTCTGTCAATTATATCACGAAAAAGAATTTATATCTATCTCTCGTTGGAAAGATAATAAAATCTGAGTAGAAAATATAAATAAATCACTCACGTGGCATTCAACTTTAGCTTGGACATGACTATATTTATTATTGATTTTTGGTGTATGACATTGTTTAATTGGTGATATTGGTGTGTGCTCTTCTGGTCCTGACAAAGAATAAAAAAGAAACATATTTTCTATCTACAGTAAATCAAGAAACGTTGAGATCAATGACCAAGCTACACCGTAGGTTTTTTCCTTCGTAATATACTACCTGTGGCGACAAAATGCAAGATCAAATACTCGTGAAAATCATATTTGCATCTGTTTATTTACCAGGTTGAATCTGAGCCTTAACTGAGCCTTAACAGACTTTAAGACCACAATACAAAGACACCCCCTTCTCACAGACCCGGTAGGATTTTTTCATCAAGCGAGGGTAAAAATACCGGGCCAAAACATTGGGAAGTGATATTCCCATGTTTCTCATGGCTGGGGATTTGAATTCCAATGTTTTTGATTCATAAAAAACTCATTGGGGATAGAAAAATGACACAATATCTTACAGTGAGGATTTGCTTATCTGATTATTTTTAGCGGGGATAAAAATTAGAGTATAACACTGGTGACAATATTATGGCTAATTTTTGTATGGGGTGTATAAAGGATATTGTAGAATTTGCTTTCTAAAATCAATGGATGTAAAATACCCAAGCCCACATAAGATCTTGCCGGAAATCAAAACATTCCTCACAACGGTATTATCGTAAATACTACAACTTAGTTTTCTCAGAAATTAAGCTGTGGAGACAAACTGTAAGCATTTGATCGCGCAGAGGGGTTTTGCTTTGTTTTTAGTAGGCTGGCAAATGAAAAATTTACTCTGGCGATTTCTAGATTCTAGTCCGGTGAATTCTTAGCAAACGTAGTGCATTGAGTAGCGTGAATATGTACTTGAGGCAGCGAACCGAACCTTTTGAACGGCGAATTTTAATTTTTTGGTGCCTTGGACCGGTGAAATTCTCCGTTCGCCGGGCCTAAATAAGACCCCTGTACACATGTCTTAATGACATCAATGTCGAAAGAATCGAAGACGGAATGCACATCTCCAAGGGCTTTATATTACTTACTGGTAACGTCTGACCATTCCGGACGTGGAGGCTTCTCTTTATATGGTTTAGCTGACTTGACTTTTCTAAGACTATTATTGCGGGTGCATTTCGAAAATAAATCAACAGGTTTCGGTATTTTGATCGGTGATGAAGTTGTCAAACATTCTAAATTCTCTTCACTTAGAAAACGAAATATCATGCGTTTAGGTCGATCCGTGATTCGAAAATCACCCAAATATATATCAATAAATTCTGTTGAACAATAGTAATTAATCAATTTATTTTTCTGTGTCATTTTGAAGCCAAACATAAATTTTGCTTAGAAAGCAAACATTCGAATTCTATGTTCGATTTTTTGTGCGCATATTCGGCATAGTTTGCTTCAAGAAAAGCAAAAAAGGTTTTACTCATATTCAGCATTTTCTTAATTTCCTTGATTGTTTTATTTTAAAAATTTGTAATAGACAAATTTGTTAAAACAAAAAAGATCAATGATCAATTTACTACATAGCGCCAAACTAGCGCGCCAGTTTCTGATAGCCTCGTCCAAGTTCAATCACAGATAAAAACACGCTCCCAAATTCTAAATTTTCTTTCTTTGCCACCTGTACTCTACTTTCTTGAGACTGGAGATGCTTATCGTATCACAAAACCTAAAGAATCTCTACTCCATACACGGGAGCAGTTCCTGTTCGTTAATTACATTACAATCTATACCCCTATTTGCAACAAATTTTCTTATTCTCTAACTATCTCAGTTAATAGCTCTTCTGAGCTGCCAATAATAAATTTTCAAATTTTATTTTTGCTAGACCCTTTCTGATTTAACATCTCTACACCACCGACTCCTTGAAATAGAGGTGAAAGAATTAAGAAGATACAAAAATTGACATAAAGACCTACCTCTATCGTTACGGTTTGAATATTTTCTTTCCATGTGTTTCTTCTGTGTTCGATATTCTTCCATTATAAGTGATTCAACGCTACTTTGTTTGGAACTCATCGGTGTTTTAAAAGCTGTGTATTTCTCACCATTATCACCACCATCATAATCATCAAAATTTAATTGTCTTGCTACAGATGTTAATGATTTTGGTGAATCTGCTAAATCATCATCATACACACCCGAGTCTTGATACGTTTTAACACTCTCAGCGTCCGACATATAACCTTTATTGTTAAGACTTAATCGAACATCGGACAATAAATCATCTTCATATAATTGTAATCCTCTATAATCATCTATGAATGAATTCTCATGAAATCTGTCTTCTTGATGTTGAAGAGTGCCCTCATATAGTCTCTCTTGTTGGTATTTAGGTTTTGATTCCATAGTAGATTGTGAGTGATGAATATTCGATTGATTCCTGGTGCTTTCTAGTCCAGGAATAAATTTGTTTATTGAGTAATTAAGGCTTTCTTCTACATCTGCAAAAGTTTTAGAGACAGTGTTTTTATTCTCAAACGGCGATGAAGACCCGAAATTCCGTTTCACTTTTGGACTGACTGGACATGACCTTCCATCCAAGCTATCAGCGTAATCTGGGGAAATCATATTAGCTGTCAGTCCATTATCTTGTACAAAATCTATATTAGAAGCTAACGAAATATCAGCTTGCGATGGTTGGATATAACTAAAGTCTAGATCTTGTGTAAAATAAGGAACAGCTTTGTATATGAAGTCTGATTTTTCGTTTGGATCAAAGAATATGGTTGACGGATCGTCTATGATTTCCTCTTCGGGATCTTGTATTTTGTGTTCCTCGAAGATGGGTAGTTCTTCTCGTGTGATGACTGGTATATCGATCAGGAAGGATGACGACCATTCTTTTTCGTGTCTAAAAAAGGGATTATGACTCTGGTTACAGGGCTTCCGACGGCTAGGGTGGGGACTTAATCGATGGGAAATAAATACAGTAGTAGATGGGCTATACCAACTAAGGTTGATAATTGAGAGAAATTAGATCTGAAAAGCTGGTGTGACTGAATCCTGACTCACTACGCAATTGCCCGTACATAACATAGGTTGACACAAGCGAAATTGAGAGACAATCGAACATCAGTTGTCTGTGTAGCAATTAAGGGAAACGATTACTAAACAGCTTAATCGTCTTTCGTTAAAAAGCTCTTGATTGTGGACTGGACATTTCATAATTGCAGTTGACTCTCGCTAAGGGACCATTCAAAAAGTACGTACGCTCGAAAATGGCAAATTTTTGACTCCCCCTCCCCCTTGTACGCTTTCGTACGATTTATGTGTACCCCCCCCCCGTTCAGCGTACGTACGCTTTTTAGTACATCCCCCTAACCAAAGTCGAAACTTGAAACTCTTGTAACAGTAGAACATGTAGGTATCTAATCGTATTTATGACAAAATCTCAAGAAATTTAAAGAATCTATAAGATGAACAAAAATGCTAAAGGAAAAATGAAAAATGACAATCGCAAAAACAATTTTTTGATTTGAAAATATTGCGTTTTTCTCTCAAAAAAGACAGTTTAGGAAAAATTACGAGCGTACGTACTTCTCCTCAATAACCCCCCCCTTGTACGCTTTCGTACGCTTTTGGGAGTACCCCCCCCTCCCCCTCTCGAGCGTACGTACTTTTTGAATGGTCCCTAATTCGAACTCAAACGGAGAATATTATTTGCCGAATAACAGAGATATTCGAATTATAGAAAGTATATTAAGAACGTTTCTCCTTGACGGGGATGTGAATAAATTCAAAATATATAGAAACCCCGGGGGGGGAGGGCACTCCAGGTAAGTGACCTACCGGACGTGCGGCCCTTAAGGGTAGGTTGTTTGGACTTTGGAAAGTGCAATGTAAGGATTGATTTGTGAGCAAGTGGGAAAAAGTGCACTGTAAGGGTGTAAAATTTGAGAAAATACCAAAGTTTGAGGTAAAATTTGAGAAATTTCAAAAAACTTTGCCCTGAAAAGGGCAAACAATTTCGAAAAGTTGCACTATAAGGGTCGATTTTCAGCCAAATTTTTCCTGCACTGTAAGGGTCCGATTTTAGAGACCTGATTTTTATGGCCGAACGTACGGTCGTATTCAAAATCGAGTGCCCCCCCCCCCGGGATAGAAACAAAGCGAGTTGTTTCCGTTGTAAAGAATGCTCAAAATATAAAGAAAGATTCGAATAATAGAAGTTTTAATGAGTGTGAGTCTACTGTACTTACCTTTTTCGTTGAGTGTCTTTTGATCGGGAAGGAAAGCAAAACATAACGATTCCAAGATCATTAGCCAAAACAACAAAAGTATTTTATTTAATCAAGAAATCTAAAAATTCTCCCAAAAGAAATTCCCAATCTAATCTTTTGATACTTATTATTTGAGACAGGTGCAAAAATGCTTCTCTTTTTTGAATGAAAAAATCGCTAGCACTTTTGTTTAGAAAACAAAAGAAAACTGATTATACAGAAAATGAGTCCAATTGTTTTAATTACTCTGCTTGTTTTTGTTGGCAATTAGCAGACGAAACGAAAATTAAATTATACATAACATGGTAAAATTTTTAAAGAATAAACAATAATTTTCTTTTAGGCCGCGGTTTCTAAAACAATCTTGGTTATTGTTACTGTTACACGTTTTTTTTATAAGAATACACTTTATAAGAATGTCCATGATGAAAATGGCCAAAAAAATGAAGAATATGCTAAGAGAATATCACCATCATGGAATTTTGCTACTCAAGCTAAGATTTTTAGAGCATTTTAAATTATAAATTGCCAATTACCCCCAAGTAATAGGAATGCTGTAAGAATATTTTAGGATGATTTTCCCAAAAAAGTTAAGAATATCCATGATGAAATGGATTTACACCATTCTTATAAAAAAAAAGCGTGTAAGCTGTGATCTCACAATATACAACTGTAATACTTCTTCGCAATCTGAGATTTAGAAAACGTTGACGAAATTTACACCTTTTTCAAAAAAACACCATAATCTGAAAAACTTTTTTGGGGGGCCAGGCCCCCCCCGGCCTGGCTCAAAGGGCTAGATGTCGTGCTTTAAGCCATCGCAGGGAAAAGAAATTGAATATCGGAAAAAATACACGTTTTTTTATAAGGAACCTTAACTTTGCTCTGAGCCTGGAGTTCCTTATTTTTACAGAGAATTTCAGCCTCAAAGTTCCTTATCGAGTTCCTTATTTACATAGCTGCTAAGTTTGGATAACAATCTCATACTGTTCCTTAAAACTTGTTTTCTTATTCTCAGCCTCAAGTTCCTTATAAACGTGCTCCTTATAAAAAAAAAGTGTATTGTTGCTGCTATTATTTTCGAAAATTGTCTATCCCACCAACACAAGAAAAAAAGTGCCTCAATGGTTTCTTTTTTTGTTTCAAGGGACAAAAAAGTGAGAGAATCGAAATACCCAAAAGACACGCTGATTTTGCCCCTGGGACAAAATTGAGATTTCACGTTTATTGGTAAAAAGAAAAAGGGGTTGAAGACACGAGAAAGCGTTTTAGTATTTTTTTCCGAGTTGCATGTGACGTCATAAATTCAGTTTTTATGACGTCCCCACAAAAATGATAACTCGAGTTTTTTTCGGGCTTTTAACTTTTCGAGTTATTTGATAAATTTTAACTCGGTTTTTTTTCGTGCCTTTAACTTTTCGAGCTATTTGGTATTTTTTAACTCGGGTTTTTTTCTTGCCTTTAGCTTTTCGAGTGATTCGGTATTTTTGCCCCCGCAGGAGCGTAGCGACGAGGAGGCACTCATAGTTTCACGCATAGATATTGGACTGGAATCTCGAAAGTTTGCGCGTTTTGTTTTGTCGCGCAAGCATCCCCGTAGTTAGTCTCTTCCGTAAAAAATTCGGTTTTTTTCCGGGACGGTTGTATAAATATTTTCATATTACGTTATTATATGCTATTACCATTATTACATATTACATGTTATTAGTTTTGATTTACCACTGAAAAGCTGAAGCGAGTGTTATAAATGCAAATTATAACAGGTGTATGTATGATATAACACAAATTACAATATTACTTGTGCAAATCAAAACAAACAAAATGGCAGACTGGTTATAATGATGAGCTGATTCATTGACTGGAAAAAGTGTTTGGTATGTCAAATTTAGTTTCTTGTCTTTGAAACTGAATACTAACTACTGAAATTTAGTCAGAAGTTCACTTTAGCAATGATTTAAACTCTTTTTCTGGAATCTTAAAATAAATTTGCTCAAGTTTTCAAATGTACAGTTGATATTTTTTGTTCAGACTCTAATTTATTTTTGTCTGTTATTTTATTAATAACTATACCTTTATTGTTTATAGGGCTTCTTGAGCTTTAAATACCATCATATGGTCGTAACTCGAGAAAGTCCTTCTTAACTTAGTAAAACAACCGGCAAAGTACAAAAAAGATGAATGTACGCATATGTAAAGTTGAGTAGTCCAAACGTGGTTGACTTTTTCTTTTGGTCTTCAAAATAATTTACCTCACTTAGAGTGTTTTACGTCTTTTCAGTGTGGTAAATCTTTTTCAAAAACCTGAAAAAAGTTTGTTTACTCGTTAAACTTTACATGCGCACGTTAAACTTTTTCATGCAGTTGTGATAGCCTAAATAACTTACGCTCCAGTGGTTTGGTGAAATAGCTCCAAATTCTGGCTTTCTAAGTTAGGAGAGACCTTCCCGAAGGCATTTAACGGTGGCTAGACTAGGTACACAGGCAGTCATAAAGAAACACCATAAAGTGAAAGTATATAGCTAGCTATAAACTCAAAAAGTCTAACTTCCTGAAGGCACGTCTCTTCATTGTCTGCGCTGCGATCATCTTAATGGATTCAATCCTTTCAGCTTGGAGAAAAGATTGCATCATGAAAAAGTACTATGCACTTGAAAAGAAATTTAGGCGTATTTTAACTTTTCTCGACTGTACGTCTGCAACAACATAGAAGATTTTGCTTGAGAAGTGCAATCACAGCGTACGCAAGTGGAGCCCGGGCCTTAACTAGGATTGGTTTCTATTTCACCCAATTTAAGATGGCGCAGAACTTTTTGATAAATTTTATAAGCAGTATCCTCTTGACTATTGTTTATTAGGCAAAGTAGCAATGGAGAAATGTTGAAATATAGCAGCTAATGAAAGCAAAACAAGCTATTTCTGATTGGTTACCTTGTGGATTTATTCACTGCTATATATTTTGCCTACAATCTAAGATGTCTGCGGCATTATCAGAAAAGGTCTATTGTGAATAATAATCATGACATATATTGTTGTAAGAAAGAAACTGGGAGAAAAGAAAAAAATAAACAGGAGATGTGAAAACCAGTAAGCTAATGATACCATAATTTTTGAAATATATTTTTGAGAAGCTTTTCCTTAAATTTTATCATATTACATGTTTTTTCCTTTATAAGCATAACGTTTATAAGCATATGCAGGCTCAGTTTTTGGTACCTAAACAATGGCTCTATTGTTTGAGAACAATAGAATGATAAGCATAATGCGAGCCTGATGTAGGGGCAAACACTTGCTTATAAAAAAAAACATGTATCAAGCTGCATGAATTCTTCAAGTATTGTGTTAATGGAATATGATTTTTTTTTCTCAAGCATATGCCTCAATCAATTAATCAATCATTCATGATCTTCTGCGTGGGCATTTATTAGTGAAAGCTATGACTAGTTTAGCTTGGGTTTTTTTCGTGCCTCAAAGTTTTCGAGTTATATTTACACTATATTTTTATAGCAGATATTCGATTTATGGAAAATTCGACTTGTTTATATGGGTTTGTTACGTAAAAGTAGACTAGCAAACTAGTCTGTTAATTAATCATTTCAAAGGGCGTGAACATAAAGGCGGCAGGCGTTTGCTAGAATAGGAGCTGCGTAGGAGAACGAGCAAAAATTGGTGAGAGGCTACTGCTGATTAACAGCCCTTGCCGCCGACAAAATTTCTTCCTACGCTTACCTAATACCCTGAGTATCAGAGGTCAAGTTTTCGAATTTATTCGCGCTGTGATACTCACGGTACTTACCTAACTCCTACACTCACTTTTCCCGCTTGATACCGTTCCAGCCCGACTTGCGTGCCAGTCTCTACCTAAAGTAAAAGGAGGCTCGGAATTTCCGAGTTAGAAAAACCGAATTAGAAAACCGAGTTAGCAAAAAACCGAGTTATGACGTCATCAAACGAAAATTTTGACGTCACATCGAAAATTTCTTGCTTGATTTTTGATTTACCTAATTTGTTAAGCAAAATTGAGTTAGCTAACTAGAGAATTTTAATTTGATAAACAAAATCGAGTTAGCTAACTCGAAAATTTTAATTTGACAAAAAAAATTGAGTTAGAGAAATCAGAAATCGAGCTAGATATTTTGATTGTGACGTCAAAATTTTCGTTTGATGACGTCATAACTCGGTTTTTTGCTAACTCGGTTTTCTAACTCGGTTTTTCTAGCTCAGGAATTCCGAGCCTCACCTAAAAGGGGGAATTTGGGTTAAATATATCAACAAATAACTCGAAAAGTTAAAGGTACGAAAAAAACCCGAGTTAAAAAATACCAAATAAATCGAAATAAGTTAAAGGCACGAAAAAAAAACGAGTTAAAATTTATCAAATAACTCGAAAAGTTAAAAGCCCGAAAAAAACTCGAGTTATCATTTTTGTGGTGACGTCATAAAAACTGAAATTATGACGTCACATGCAAAATAACTCGGAAAAATAACTCGGAAAAAAACAACTCGGGATTTCCAGGCCCCGTAATAAGTGACATCAGTTTCTTGAAAACACCAGGATAATCAAAATCTTTTCGCGCAAACAAACGGAAATTTTGTGGGGAATGGTACAAACAAGAAAAAAGGTAGTAGTGTAGATAGCGCTATGAAAATAAAGCTCTTACTTCATCATGAGATTCTCTAGCATGCGCAGAAGTCGTGCGCATCTTGATATGACAAAAATAAACACCCCTCTCCACGAAACGAATCGAAGATATGTCAGAGCAAGAAAAGGAGTGAAACTTTCACCATAAATTTAGTTATTCTAAAGTCAATACTCTATAAATTTTTATCGAAATTTTATTCTGAATTTCAGGAAGTACTAAATAATAAAAATGCCTCCAAAAGAAAAGACTGCAGGTGTCCATAAAATTATAATGGTCGGAAGTGGTGGTGTAGGAAAATCAGCTTTAACTTTGCAGTTTATGTACGACGAGGTAAGAAAGTTTCAGATACACTTGGTGTGATGAAAACGTCCCATTCATTCATTTCTATGAAGAATGTATCTATATACACTACTTTGTACCGTACATTCCAAAAGTTCCACAGCTTCAGGCAGAATATTTGCTAATTTTGATTGCTCTTTTTTTGATTGTTACAAAGGGAAGGCCGTTAGTTTATCAATCATACTTTCTGTCATAACTTGTCACGATCAGTCAGGCTCATCCTGGCAAATGAACGGGGTATTTTTCACTTGCGACCATTGGCAAATGAACGGGGTCAAACACGAAAGTGACGTAATAGCGCCGAATACCCAGTTTAATTGAACCGGGTTGGAAATATTTTGCTTCATTTCAAAGAACTGCATAGATGAAATTTTTATTCCATGGGTCAATTTTGTCTTCAAAGATTGAAGAAACATTTAACGAAAAAATAAAGTTCCCAGTTTTCTTCCTTTTTTCCCTTTTTCAGTTCGAAGTTCATTTTTATTCATTTTCACGCTTTTAGCCTGAGCACAAGTGTTACGCGTAAGCCAAATCGCGTATTACGAACAACCTCTAAATTGCCGAGTACAGGAGAAAAAAAATCGAAATTCAAAATGGCGGCCAAGCCCACGCTGATAACTATCAAAAATCTTCGTTTTTCAATCAGCTATTGCAGCTCAATAAATCAATGAAATAATTTGAAATAAAAAGTAAAACAAACCTTGAACCTTTCATGAATCCAAATAAATAAAGGTATTCATCTAAAGTGAAGATTACATTTCAAAATAAAACGATTTCCAAACCAACCTAAAGTCAGTGTCTGCCAACTAAAAATGTCTCTGCGGGTTCACTGGCAAGGAGTTACGACTTCAGACTTTAGATTCCAATTCTTGTATAGGCTGCAACTACACTGCCAGATGATCTGTATTACAAAGACTTCCAAGTGGGTCCATAAGTTAAGAAAATGAGATAATCATAGAGCACGGGGGTTTTATTTTTAAAAACAAACTTCAAAATAAAATTGTTAATGAACTTCTTACTTAAAATATCACTTACTTACATGATTTATATATGATATAACACCCCTTTCTTAAATAAATGGCCTCTTAAAGTCTTTTATGTTTGCCGCAAGAAGGGAGAAACATTTAATTTGACCCCCGGTTTTTTTTCTCTTTTTCTAACAAATTCCCGCGTGTTAGTGTAGACACAACTTTAATCCGGGGAAATGAAGCGTTTTCATTGGTCTAAAATCACGGATGGTCACGTGACCAGAATTTTTATCCAGGGAAATGCCGTGGCCGCAATGTTTTGCTTTAGTGAGATTGACCATTTTGTTGTTTTGATTTGAGCGGGCGAAATTTCTGTACAAACCAAAATATGGCTTCGTTGGAATACCGGTTGAAACACTTGTCGTCCTATCTCATTTACACTGGGTGACGAATACCCCATGCAAATGCTCACCCCGTTCATTTGCCAGGATGTGCCTGACTGACGATAACTTTCACTGATAGAGCGCCTTTTTAACTTTTTGTTTTCATTCAAAACTTGACTGGGCGGCGATTGGAGAATTAGAGAACGCCCGTCGCCTAACCGCCTATTGCCCGATGGGATTAACAAATAACGAGTGTGTAACTTGCCGCGTGACGTCAAACGCTCCATCATTTTGCCAATAATTTGGTCTTAACTTTGTTCCAGACATTCGCGAGTGTTCCACTACAGATTTTTTTTGTAACTTGCATCAGTGGAGGCAAACATGCATAGCCCTCAAATGAATGACCTGTCTGGTCATTAAAATACAAAGTTAAATCAAAACAAAAATGGTAGAGTAGAGCTGCGTAGTTCATTTGTTTTGAAATTTCTCAACTTTGATTGGTCAGTCATTTGATGGCTATGCAAGTTTCCCTCCACCGATGCAAGATACCCGACTTCACAGCACTCGGTGCGAAAGAGAAGTCGTGTATTTTGATACACGTTATTTTTTATGCACTTTCTCTGAATTTAAACGCTTCCACTATTTTTTCCCAAAAAGTTTGATTTGAAAAAATCAAGTTTGCCTGAAACTCAAAAACAAATTTGCATGGATACGATCATTTCAAAAAAATTAAGTTAATACATGAAATTCGGTGTGCCTCAATCTACAAACTTTTCCAGGAGAGTTTTAGTTTCAATTTTTGATAAGGCCTTTAGTTTATCTCCAATTTTTCAGCGAAATTTTTTAAATAACATAAGAAAAATCTTGGAAACATGGTTAGTGTGTAAGAATTATTTCATAGGAAACTTATATTTTTTTTACCAAAAACCTTGATTTTCGGAAATGCAATAATTATTGTCAGCAAAAAAATTCTTGAAAAATATAGAAAAAATGTGTGGATTTTTAAAGAAAATCCTTAACGTGGTAATACTTTTTTTCCTGATTTAGGGTACCTTTCAATCAAAAATTGATGTCAATGTTGAATTCAATGACTTGTTGTTTTTTTTAGTTTGTAGAAGATTATGAACCAACCAAAGCTGATAGTTATCGGAAAAAGGTGACTGTAAAAGGAGAAGAATGCCAAGTCGATATTCTTGATACAGCTGGTCAAGAAGATTATGCTGCTATTAGAGACAATTATTTCCGAAGCGGCGAAGGATTTCTATGTGTTTACAGTATTTGTGAATCTGAATCATTTGCTAATACTCAAGACTTTCGAGAACAAATCCTTAGAGTTAAAGGTGAAACAGAGGAAAATATACCATTCATCTTAGTTGCGAATAAAATTGATTTAGCTGATAAACGGCAAGTTTCTAAAGAAGAGGGACAAGGACGCGCAGATGAATGGAAAGTACCTTATATTGAGACCTCTGCTAAAACCAAGGAGAATGTTGATAATTCTTTCGTTCAATTGATGGAAATTATTCAATCGCATAAAAAGGATGATTCTAAATCAGGTCCCAAACCAACTGAAAAGAAAAAGAAGAAGAAGTGTGTTATATTATAAATTGTGTAAAGTGTTGTTTGGAATTCTGTTAAATGAGGAATATCTTTGGATATCTGTGATAACATATCCAAAAGGGTGCTCTCCCTTTGATCACTCTGAATGAAAATAACAGTACACATGGAAACTATGGGAGTCATTAATTGCTTACAAAGTATATACAAGTAAATTATTTTTATTGTGGAATAAATCAATGTTAGCAAAATTTTATTCACTTATAGATAGCTATTTTCTGTTCTTTAACAATTTAACTTCTCTTTCTATTCCAAAATCTTTTGAAAAATTATCGCAGTTTAAATTAATATTTTATATCAAATCGTCAATTTTTTTGTTTTTAATTTAAAAATAATAACAAATGATCCTTCGTCGAGGACCAATTGGATTTGATAAAAGAGCTTCCTTTGCATGATGTTTAATGAATTACTTTTTTTATAATTGTTTATAGCAGGATGATAAAAGATGTATTTAAAAAAAAACTTTAATTTTCTATTAAGTTTTTAGTTGTCTAAAAAACTTTTAAACAAGATATTTTATGTATCGCAGGATTGAATCCATTTTTTGATTTTGATAGATTTATCAGTCATTTTGAATTTATGCGAGGAATGTTTTCAATAAGCAGATTTGAGATGACAATCATAATGTCATTGTGGCTTATCTCATATTTTGTGTTTACTTTCAAAACATTACACAACAGTTCAATTTGTACTGGAGATGTTTATTGCATTTTTGATTGATAAGCTCTTAATATCCTTTTTTAATTGAAATCAAATCAATATAAATTACCAGTTTCCGATAAGACTTTCAATCGCATGCATTTTAAATTTAATTGGTTTTGTTATCAAGAATTCATCATTTTCTGTCAGCTGCTTTTGTTTCGTTAAAAATCAATCCATAATCCATGAATTATCTACCGATCGCGAAAAATATTTAAATTTTTTTGGAGGATTTTCTCAAAAGCCTGTGAACAATACACCTTTTCTCGACAGTACACGTTTTTTTATAAGGAACCTTAACTTGGTTCCGAGCCTGGAGTTCCTTATTTTTCGAGAGAATTTCAGCCTCAAAGTTCCTTATTTACTAAGCTGCTAAGATTGGATTTGCTAAGTATGTGACTTATGTATAACTATAACAATGGACTAAAATGCGAAAAGAGATGTTTATTGAACGTTGTTTCGTCAACATTTTGTTATCTTTGTGTTTAGGCTTTGTAAATGTGTGCAAATTCAAGTTAATTCTATGTGTTTTGTTATTCTCAGCCTGAGCAGTTCCTTGACAATTCCTAGTTTTTTGGACCATTTTGAGCCTAAAGTTCCTTATAAACGTGTTCCTTATGAGAAAAAAAACGTGTAGCGCCAATTGCTGCGCGGGAATTTATGTGTCCGCTTTATCCCACTAAAATCGTCCCAGTCTTTTTTTCGCACCGATAATAGACAATAGAAAAATGTGTCAAAAAAGGATTGGATCGAGTTTAGGTGGATAATTAAATAATTAAGTGGCACGCGTCTGACCGCGCGACTACGGTCGAAAAGGTGTATAGACCTTTTCATATAATGTCACGAACATCACTTGCCTCGTTTTGAAATTATCGCCATAGTGATTAACCTCCAGCAAATTTAATTAAAACTACTTCTATTTATAAAAAATCTTTCAATGTCTCAAGGGACATAATCACCATGGAAATTGTTTGAATACGAGGCAAGTGATGTTCGTGACGTAATTTATGAAAATGTCTATTCACTTAAAAAAATAATTTTTTTCATCGTCTTCTTCGGGTATACGTATCTCAAAAGCCACTAATCATCGTTTTGATGAAAGATATTTTCAGGGAAATAATCTAATAGATGACAAGTTAAAATATGAAGAGGTTGAAAACAAGCAAAATTATCGTCAACATGAAAAATATGAGCAATCTGATGATTGGCTAAAATCGCGTACATAAATGCTGTATTTCATTTCATATTGTACCGAACAAATACAAGACCGCGTTCAAAAAAGGAGTCTGGTAAGCAAGAGACCACATTCTGTACTTTCTTGTTGTCCCGGGGGTACTAGGACTGCGAGCTGACGGAGGGGTGCCGCCCGACTTTCGACCATCGGACCCTTACTCCTTATCGGGACTAAAAAAGGAGAAAACAAAGGAAAATTTTGTGTATTCTACGACCCTTACTAACCGGGACAAATTTGACCAAATTTCGATCTTTCTGGGGGTAAAAAGTTGAAATTTTTCCATTTCTCCTACCCTTAGTGGGACTGAAATTTGATTTTCTGATTTTCCGACCCTTAGCGGGAATTTGGAAACCCAAAAAAGGTACCCTTAAGGGCGGCACATACCGTGTACCCTCCATTTGCCTAAGTACCCCCCCCCCCGAGCTTGTTGTATCTCATACCGAAATTTATTCTCAGAAATGTTTTCGTTTTCCTCTCAAAGCACTTAATAACCATTCGAATCATTTCCGAATGTTTGGATTTTGATTTCACCGAAATACAGGAAGTTAAAAAAAACATAGAGAAAGATAAATGGAGAGAAAAGTTTGTTGATATTTTTCAAGTTGACGATAAACAAGTTATGACACTTTCACTCGTACTTAGTTTTTTCTGATTTTATTGCACAAGTATGGTAAACATGACCGACGGAGTGTGAAAAAAGGCTGGAAATGTGGCAGAGAAACCCGTAATCGTATATTAGTAATGCCAAAAATATCTTTTTTCGGCCGAAAATATGTGAAAGTTGCCAGAAGGCGTTTTTGAGTGAGGAAAAAAGTGTCGGGGAAAGTGATAAAAATTTTGAGGGGGTGACGAAATTTTTCCCCGACGAAATATTACCCCGAAATATTATCACCCGACCAAAACTTGCTCCCGATTTTTTTATTACCAAAACATTTACCCGAAATGTTAAAGCGCAACTAACCAAAATCAAAATTTAATTTTTTTACACTTTATGTACCAAAATTAGTGCTTTAAACGTCAAATTAAGAGACCAATTTTCGAGCTAGTGAAGGAAACCATTTCTTTTGGACAATTTAGTCGGTTGAAGTGACGAATTTGATATTTTTGTCGGGAAAAAGTGACGAATTTGAAATTTTTTTTGTCCGGGAAAAGTGACGAAAATGCCTCTGCTCTAGGTGACGAAATTTTTCCCCGACAAATTAAAACCCCGACATTTTTTCCCCGATAAAGTAATCCCTACCGTGAAAAGCACAGGTCGAAATCACAGATATCTGTAAAGCCCGAAGGGCTAGATTTCTCGGGTAAGTTATGGCATGTCTCAAAAACTGAAAATTACCATAATTTTTAGATCGCATTAGTCGACAGAAAATGACCAAACAAATGACTGAACATGAAGGGTACTATGATAAAGTTTCTAACCTGATGTGTAACCTAATTGTTTTTTCGCTGATTTTTCGCGAAAAACCGCAAAAACTGATTATGACGTCATAATCGATGACGTCATAAAAACTAAAAATTGAATTTCTCGAGAATGGTTTATCCAATTGTCTTCAAACTTTCACCGTAGATGTATAACACTAAGGTCGATCATTTGAAGGAAGAAATTTTTCGAAATTTTGATGACGTCAGCATAGATTAGATAAAAATTAAAAATCTTATTTTTTGCTGACGTAATCAGAATTTTGAAAAAAAAAATTATTCAAATGATCGACCCTCATGAGATACATCTTTGGTGAAAGTTTGAAGATAATTGGATAAACCATTCTTGCGAAATTTAATTTTTAGTTTTTATGACGTCATCGATTATGACGTCATAATCAGTTTTTGCGGTTTTTCGCGAAAAATCAGCGAAAAAACAATTAGGTTACACATCAGGTTAGAAACTTTATCATAGTACCCTTCATGTTCAGTCATTTGTTTGGTCATTTTCTGTCGACTAATGCGATCTAAAAATTATGGTAATTTTAAGACATGCCATAACTTACCCGAGTTGCAGCTTTTATCGAAAAGTGAAGCCTAGGTTTGGAAGGATTTCCTACCAAAGTCACGTGACTAAAATATGCAATTTCACCGGTTTGAGAGATGTGAAATAGCGTTTGCCGCCTACGTTTTTTGATCTCGCGCTCCGAAAACAATTAAAATGCTAGATCCTATCCATCGGCACGAAATTTAAAAAGTCAAATTTTAGCTTCACTTTTTTTTGCTGGAGAAAGCTTAAAGTTGCCTACCTAGCCCTTCGGGCTTAGATATCTGTGGTCGAAATCATATATCGACGCTGGTGCCGACCAATCGAGATTCTATTCAGTGTGCAATCAACACAGACAAAAGTAACCATGACGACCATCCAAGATCTTCGATGAAGTTCAAAGTTGATATTTTATTCCCGTCGTTGAAAACGCAACTAAAAAATATCATCAATGCTTTTTAAAAAGGGTCAGTGATAGACAATCATAACATAAAGTCTGGTCAATTATTTTGATTCAATTAAAGTGACATTTCCATAATTAATAGTTTAGTTTTACTATCTATAGCACTGATGATGGCATGAGACCGAAAAGCTTCTGCTTCAATTTTTAACAAATGTTGTTCTTTTTATTTAACTTGACATGGCAAATATATCGAATTCAATAGTTTAGTGATTACTGTTATACATTTGGGGATCATGCAAAAGATTTTTTTTGAAAGAATGCTCACTTCAATTAAACTTGGAGGTTTCTGGGGGAATTCGTAAACAGTAAACTGCATACTGATACAGTCTGTTAGACATTAATAAGGTAATATTTGCTCTTCATCTTTGATTCTTTCTACAGTGATTAGATTGACACATGTGCGATAAAATTTTAAGTCTTCAGAGGTTAATATATTCTTTGAAAACTTAACCTCTGATACTCAGGGTAGGTAATCCCTGTAGCCGGAAACTAGCTAATATCCAAAATAAGATAGAGCCCGACTAAAGAAATTATTTTGCAGGCAAAACAGTGCAAAATTTGCCGGTTCTATTAGTCCAGCTTGTTTCATATTTATTTTCAAATTTTTCCTTAATCTTGAATATAATTTTTAAAATAATATAAATTTTTCCCTCGAATATATTTCTTTAGTTTTTTTTTGACATATAGCATTGGGCGCTGAGAAAATAATGTTTTGTAAAGTTAAGTTTGCACAAACTTTCTAGATAAACTTCAGCTACGTTTTTACCGTTCATGCATCTTCCTTTTTACTGGGAAAAGCATCTTGTTGGGGATGGTTCTGAGGGTCCAAAATCTTGTTAATGGCTTGACTAGGCTAAGAATATAGCCTGGAATCCCTTATACCATATCAACGAAATATCCGATTAAATGAGATAGTAAGCCTATAATATCATTTTTGGCCGAACTTTAACTTTTGCGAATGGCTGAAATAGCAAGAAATGTAAACTAAAAACGTATTTTGAACATCATCGTGCATTAAAATCATGTGTACAGGGTCACTTTTTTCAAAAAAATGAGTCCCACGTAGAGTCCATTTTTCCCATCGGTCGGCAGGGGTAGGACCCCCCCCCCCCCCGAGATACAAACGCTTTGAGAGCAGTTTACAGGTACATTTAGTTCTTATATTTTTTTATAATGAATCGTGTCTAATAATGTACAATACATACCTCTCGAAATTGACTATCATTAAGACTTAGACTCATCAAGACCAAATAGTTTAATATTTTTCAAACTCTTTTGATTTCACTCGTGTAAACTTTTAGCTAAATATTTTACAAATTTTACAAAATTGTTTACTTTCCGTTCCTTTCTTATAAAAATAACACATTAAAATGATGTTTTTCATGTTTCATACATCTTTGGTCCATTTTATTGTTTTGTTTCAGTTATTTTTATCATTTACGTATACCAGAATTTTTCATTCGATGATTGTTGAAATATTTTCTCGTGTTTTGTCGAGGTTTAAAAACCATGATGTAACATTTCTTACCATACAGCAAGAAATTGGTGACAAAACAATTGATCATTAAAACTGCAACTCCAAGAAACTCCTTATCAATCTGCTGTTGACGAAAATAAGAGATTGGGAAACTAACACCAAATGAAACTGATGTGACAAGAATGGAATAAAACAAAGACATTGCTTCATTCATAACATCCGGTAAATCACGACGCCGATAAGCTTTTCTAACACCCCTGTCTCACAGCCCCGGTGGGAATGGGAATAGAAATTCTATTGTTCCAATGGTTTTGGAGTGCAATTTTTAAACATGGAATTTCGAATTCGGAGGAAACCAAAGTTAGTTTCCCAGTGTGACTGAAATTACAGGGTTTTTTTCCCACTGGGAACGAAAATTTTGCGAAACTTTCCAGTGGGGCTGGAGTCCCAGTGGGTCTGTGACACAAGGGTGTTTTGTATGTAGCTTTTGTATATTATATCTATATGTAATGCATAAAAAACATTGCTTCAATTTTAACGTCGGGTAGGACACGACAACAATAAGTTTTCGTATCATACATATGATATGAGAGCAATTTGAGGATATAATTTGGTTCCTATATATTTCATAAATTATGTCTAATCATAGTATAAGAGAGTTTCGGCTTTCTTATACTATGGTCTTATAATGTACAATACAAACATCTTGAAGTCGACTATCATTAAGACTTGGAGTCCTCAAGACCAAACGGTTAAATATCTTTCAAACTTTTTTTTAATTTCACGCGTGTTAGCACAACGTGTTTCTGCTCCTTTTATACAATCATCGCACGTTGAAAATATGATGCTTGATTCAAATTAAGGTATAATCTTTGGGTCATTGAGTTTTATTCTTTAGTAACACCAGAATGTTTCATTCGATGATTGTTGAAATATTTTCTCGTGTTTTGTCGAGGTTTGAAAACCATAATGTAACATTTCTTACCATAGAGCAAGAAAATGGTGACAAAACAATTGATCATTAGAACTGCAACTCCAAGAAACTCCTTATCAATCTGCTGTTGACGAAAATAAGAGATTGGAAAACTAACACCAAATGAAACTGATGTGACAAGAATGGAATAAAACAAAGACATTGCTTCATTCATAACATCCGGTAGCGCGCGACACCGATAAGCTTGCACTGAACATATCATTTGACAGCATGTTAAGAAGATGATTAAGTTGTTTTGATTGGATAACGTGTTACACTTTAAGTATCGAATCATGCTCACTTGGTCATTTTTTGATACAAGTTGAGGGGTGTTTAGAAAGTAGGATGATAGTAAGCCTACATTGGTTATGAAAAGCAGGATAACGATTGTGAAGATTTGAGTGACATTTGTGTTGCGTGCTTCAGAAGCTGTTATTCTAACATTTGATGCAAATACCATGACTAATTTTTGTGATTTCGTGTACAGGCATGCCACGTGGAGAGTATACAGAATACTGTAGATTAGGTTACGACCAACGCCTAGTGAAGGGAAGGAAGTACAAATTAAATTAATAAAGAACATCATTTAAACGCATTCCCTACAACTTAAGACCAGTTGCGATTGCACTTTTTCGAGCAAAGCTTCCATGCTATTGGTCGAAAGAAAAATGAAACAATTCCGTTGGCGTGACGTGACGGAATGATTGAAAAAAGTTGCAATGCATTCAACTTTTTTTTTTGAGCAAACGCTACATTTTTATACCGTTCCAAGCAAAAAGGATTTAACCCCCAAAAGCGTACGCAACTGGAGACCGGTCTTTACTTATTTGCCTGACTATTTAGACAACTAAATTGCGGTATTGGGATAAAGGTTTCTCCGTTTAGTGGCAAATTTAAACTGGAGAAATTTGTTTATATTAGCAAAAAAGGGGTGTTTCCGTGAAAAACATTACATTTTGATTATCATTAATTTATTACTCTCTCTAATTTGATCTTAAAGGGACCAAAAGTTTTATTCGAATTACCGAAAGACTTGAGCTAAAAAGAGTAATTAAAGCCACTTTCCAGGTGTGAGGGGACCAATATTAATTTAGTTCGAATTACAGAAAGATTCGACTTAGAGAGAGAGAGAGAGTTAATTGTGTACTTACATATTTCGATGCTGAGATATGGTATTGTGCGCAGACAAATGATAGAGACGAAGATGAGAAGAAGGGAAGTCAAATGTAAAATAGAGAGTGATTTATCAGACGAGCGTACGATCGGTGTTTTCCGGTTGACTACAAAGACGATCAAGATGAAGATGTTCAAACAGCAACCTATTGCGGAGAAAACAATCGTAATATGATATTGTTGATCGTCAATATGAATCGGAACATTCGTGTATGGATCTACACATGCGGTTCTCATACCATTATCAATATTCAAATGTCCTCTACATGGCACACATGGGCCATCAGTATATCCTAGTTTGATGGTGTTGATTGGACATAGCTCACATCGCATGCTGTGGCTCTCATCGGCAAATTTTGTTTCGATTGGACCGTATGTGTAATGATAACCTAGAGAGAAAGTTTTGCAATGATAAATTATTTGAGCAACCTTCCTCAAGTGATAAAAAGTAAAGACTTGAGATTTGCGCAACTTTTGGAACGACGGACTAAATCTAGTGGTTCCTTTTTCCCGGGGCGCATTTTTGAAATTTAAGATAGATTTTTCTTTCAATCCACAATCATGGTCGTAATATTTGAGAAAAAAGGGAAATTCACCGGGAAGTTTTGAAACCACAATCGATTTGTAAGTGCTCTAAAGTAGGTTGGAAGGGTAGAGTTTTAACTCTGAGTTTTAACATGATACTTAAGGACCATAAAATCTGAGGATCCAAAAGTTCAAAGATGGTCCAATAAGGCTCGTGATAGAGCCTTGAAATATCCGATTAAATTTAAGAGATGGTCCAAAATCGACTTTCTCGCCCGAACTCCAAATTTCGGAAAACGAGGAAATAAGCTTAATTCTTAATAGATTTCGACCATAATTGCAGTGTTTGATTAAAAACAATGCGGGCCACGCGTTCCAGGTGGGACGTAAGTAACTTCATTTCTTATCCAAGGGTTTCATGTCAAGCCCTCTAGGTTCTAGGAGCTTTACAGGGATGTAAAAGTAGTAAAATGTAAACATTGCGCGGACTACGTGTCATTAAAGAGAACAATTAAAATCACGTGTCCAAAACAAATTTGTAAAACAATTGAAACAATCAAAAATCAGCCATATTTGTTTTCATTTTTTATTTTGACATGTGACATTTGTTTTGATTTTGTATCCCGCTGCATACGTTTGTTTACAAATTTCGTCAGTACTTTTATGTCCTTTTAAACTCAATGGTCCATGGCTAATCTCTTCGCTAATCAGAAAAAAGAGATTTGGCATGGGAACCAAGTTGGGAGTGAATAATCTTACCTGGCAAGCACGTGGATTTTGGACAAGAGACAGGCTGAAAGTTGGCATTTCTCAAATAATTTTGTTCTAAATCTTTCCATTGGATAAAATTAAACGTAGATTCTTCCATGGGATAATCTGCCACCGGTAGAATGTAATCTTTAGTTCCTATTAAAAAAGAAGAATTGGTGTTTTCAAGCTTCCCAAGTCTCTCTCAGGATTACAAAAACAACCAAAAGTCAAAATATCCTGAATAAGTTGTGGAACTTCTGTATTATTCGAAAGCATCTAGCGAGGTCCTTTTTTTAAACATCTGTTTCCCAGGTATAGCCTTCCTGGAAAATTTGATCTGTTGGCCAAAAGTTTCAAAAATCTTATTCCTAGAAATGAAGATCTGTTTCTCCTCAAAACCGAAATTTTTAACCTCAAAGTATCTTCCCTAGAAAATTTGATCTGTTTTCACAATCTTCAGAATTAAAATTTTGATATGTTCTCCCAAGCTTATAAGAAATACGATATCTGTTTTCCCTCTCGTGGAAATGTTCATCTGTTTCCCTTGCTTTTTGTGATTGATATCTGTTTTCCCCCAGAAAATTCAATCTGTTTCCAATGCAATATCATCTATTTTGGAAACAGTTATCTGTATCCCAATTTATTATGTCATCTCCTAGAAATATTGATCTGTTTCTCCCTGATGACGTCGGAGCGGGGAAACAGATAGCTTTAATGAAAAAGGTCTTTCCTAGAAAATCGGATCTGTTTCCCCATTTTTCAAAAAACGCTCTCTCCTGGAAAAGGGAAACAGATATTTCGGGGAAATGGGCTCGTTGGCTACTTCTGATTATTCTGCTCACTTTAGCCCTATCCACCACTTTGGTGTCAGGGTCTTTCCAAAAATTATATCCTGAAAATGATGACGTCATCAAAACGGAATCTTATGAAAAAACATAAAAATTGAGACTCATTCAAAATTTTGTACTGCTCATAAATAGATTGCAAAAAATAATTTCTAAAAACTTTTTTTGAAAATTATATTCTTAGATAAGTCTATCCTTAAAAATTTACCCAAACTTGGTTGTGAATTTTAATTTATCTTTTTGAATTAACTTGCAAAGATTAATTCGTAGAAAAGTCAAGAAATTTCGTAATAAAAATTTTTTAGCGGTGACAGATGTAAGAAAGTTTTTAAAATTTGCCGCACTTTTTGACCAAGCTTTAGTTGCAGCTCGTACATACACGACATTCTCCAACCTAAGTAAGTCCCCCCGTCTAACATACCCAAGATTCCAACGCTGTAAATCATTTTCAAAGCTCCGTGTTGCGTCTTTCCCATATTATTTTGAAGATGTTTTGTGATACTCCTTAATATGAACGCACTCATTTGTACTAAATAATGTGATTCGGGTAATTCTTCGTAATTTAACTCTTGGCGACCGATGAAGAACATATCGATTATGTTTTTGTTTTGTCCAAAACCACCATTCCCTAGCTCGATGTCTTGCATTATTATAATTCTATCTTTTATGGGCTTTGATCGATCCCTATAAATAAGCTGATTGGCTAGCAAGTATGTCGATTGGCTTGTCTAAAAAATCAACAAAGATTTAACAACATAATTTAGTAAAAAAAAATGAAAATTATTACCCTGAAAAATTAATTTTAATTTTGGGATTTTAATCAGGTTATTGTATTCATTTATTTAATTTTGTTGAATTGTTCAAAATGTATAAGTTTTTTAAACCAAAATTAGTGATCGAGATTATATCGATTAACTTGACCAAAAAAAGAGGCAAAACAAAAGGAAAAGAGTAACCTCCCAGCTGGCACACAACGTTGTTTCAACGTTTATATAATATTCATAGCGTCCATTTAACGTTAGATGAACGTTAAAACAACGTTGTGTGCCAGCTGGGCTGAACAAAAAAACAGTTAAAAGGTATTTGTAGTCAGAAGTCGCATTTCGAATCTCTCAGTCCTTCGGTAGTATAAATGGTTAGAGAAGAACAGCCCCCTTCCTCCTTTGAAGATCTTTGGTGTTTGACATTTGAATGCTGAAGTACCACTGAAATAATGTGCCAAAAACTAACCATTCCATTTAACAACAGTTCAGTTGTTCAACTTTGCAGAGAATTAAACTTCAATTCTAAATAAGCTGAAAATCAAGGTAGGGTTCCTCCGGGCCATATAGTATAAGAATTACTGCAATTACGAAAGATTTTTGTAAATTCAGGATAATTTGAGCAAGTTTCTTTTTCTAAGAAATTGGCTATTTTACTTTGAATTAAAAATAATAATATATAAACAACTTACTGGTCCGAAAACAACGACGATGGAATTGCGAGCTTCTTCGGATAGTAATAATGGTATAAATTCTTGATCCAATAAAACATCGAGCTTATCAAACCTATATCCATACATTTGATCTAAGTCATATGTTTTCTTTCTTAGGCAATATTTCTCAGAGTATTTCAAATACTCGAAGGAATCATTCACATATTTTTGGTATGGCATGTCCTGGTTTTGTTCAATCAAATTAATAATAGTGACGTCATTCATACTGTAGGTGTCTAAGAAATTTGGTAATTGCATTACGTAATCATTATAACTGACACTAGGATATTCTGAGTCGCAATTTCGTGGTAAGCAGAGACGCGCTATGATTGGATGTAGCGCGCCAATTATACGTTCGATTAGTATTGACATGATATCTGGAACATATGCTAATATAAACATAATATTCTGTTCTTTTACCATTGTTCCAGAATCCATGTAATATGCTTTATCTAAGATTAAGTTCGACATAAGTTGAACTAAATAATCTGTATCATTGCATACGTCGTAGAAACCGTGATTATAATTCTTTTGAAATTCTAATGTTGTGATTGATTCTTGTTGGATTTTTCTTGCAGATTGATGAAATTGGATCGATGAAGCCGATTCGTTCCCATCACACGATGAAAAGAACCCGATTGTGATGAAATTATCAAGGATTTTTTGATCTAGCACTGCACGTGGCCAACTAGTATCAACTGGATGTGACGACAAGATAATTAATAAACAAACGGATAAACTAATTTCCCATGACGTGTACATGATCTTTTTAAACTAGTGTCAACATGAAAGGAATAACAAATTTAACATTAATTCAATTGAAACTTTCCCTTTTTTTTGAAAGCCTAGAAAACAATATTAATTAGTTTGAAAATGCCCACCTGAATCGAATTCACTTTTTCATAGAATTCTCCAGCATCAAATAGAAGTCTTCTGTCAAATGAATAAATGTACCAAAATTGAGCCATTGTTTAATCCTTTTTATTGAGGTCTCTAGCACCCCTGTAACAGTGACCCGATCAGATCCACCCCGACAGATGACCCGGTAAAGAAATTGCCGAAAATGGCCTGATTTTAAGGCCCAGTGGGAAAATGAGTGATCCCAGTCAAATAAAATCAAAGTTTTCCAACCCACACAGAATTTGGAATTTCATGGTCATACCCATTGATTACATTTTGTAGGTCAATAACCCGGTCCAAAATTCCAGAATTTTTTTGCGATCGCAACTGTTAGGAGCCCTATTTCAGTTTTTTAAAACATGAACTTTTCCATATGGTACAAAATACCTTAAACTTGAAAAAACTAACTAAGGTAGAAAACTAACTTTACATAACAGGTAAAGATAAATAGAAAATCGAAAATTGTTTTTCAAAATTGCTTACATCAGCAACAATTGCTAAAAATGAAATTGAAAACTTTTGAATCAAAACATCCGACTCATTTATTTACAAATTTGATTAGAAAATGTTGACCCAACTTTCAGTTATTTAAGTTTTCCTACCTAAGACAACATCAATATAGCAGATTGTTCAATTTTCCCAGTTCAAGGCATTTTGTACCATCTGATAGAGCTGGTCCATGATAACATCATCAATACGCTTCCTATGAGCATATTTAAAACGGATATGTTTATATGGAAAGCAGTATTGAAAAAACTGAAGTAAAGTTCCTTAAGGTCTTTGATAAGGGCAGGCAAGTAAAGTAAAAATCTCCTTTATTTCTTTATCCGTCTTATTCGCAAAAAAATCTATACTGAAGTTATCAAAAAATTTCCCCTGCGTCGCTTACAATATTTTTTTTCCAATTGAAAAATCTCACTGTTCATGCCCCGGTGAAAGTCAAGATGAAAATTTTCCCCCGAGTGAAATTTCGAGACCTCAAAACCAGGCCCAGTGAAATTTTACTTTTTTTATAGTCACTCCAGTGGGTTAAAAAACGCCAGCGGGTCACTGAGACAGGGGTGTTCTCTAGACTGTAAATTCAAGCCTCTAACTATTTGACGAAAACCGTTCCCCAATGAAAATAATTCCCCCCAGGTAAAAGTGTGTCAGATGCTCTCAAGTTCTTCTGAACATACAAATAGATAAAAAGACGTTTTCTCTGATTTAAGTTCAAGTGAACTTGAAAAAAGCAATCAATAAAAATGAGCCATATTGCCACAGCCCACCGCGATAAACCCTTGCCTTGCTACCATTTCATAAAATTTTCATTTAGTTGGTATTAAACCTCAGGTTTTATAAAAAATGTCGTGGGACTCCAAGATTGATTTCCTACTGGATAGAGTCTATACTAATCTATCAGCTTTTTATACGGCTAGAATATGCCTTACTTCGAAGTATGAAAGTTATATAACCAACTACTCTGCACTAAATTTACCATTGGCAAAACTTACAGATAACGTTATTTCAACGTCCGCAAAACGTTGTCGAAGTTTTAAAATGTAAAGTTGGAAAGATATAATTTAAGACTTTATTTTTATAAACATCATTATAAGTTTTATTCCATTTCTAAAACGCTTGAAATAAGTACTTTAATACGCCTATCATCCCTTTTATTGCAAACAGAAAAGTAATTTTTAAGTAGAATATTAAAAAACCAGTAATGGAGGTCACGAAATTTGGCATGGTTATGTATGCCGATAACGACACACGACACACATGTAACAAAAAAGTAATGCCTGTAAATTCAAGCCTCCATTTGAAGAAAATCTTTCCCCAATGAAAATAATTCCACCAAAACTTTATTTTCAAAATATGATTATAAGTTTTATTCCATTTCTAAAAGACTTGAAATAAGTATTTTAATACGCTTATCATCCCTTATTGCAAACAGAAAAGTCATTTTTAAGTAGAATATTAAAAAACCAGTAATGGAGGTTACGCAATTTGGCTCATTTTTCAACTACCCTCTGAATTTTCGGATTCAAAAATAATTGCCCTAACAGAACATGTATAACATGTCATAGTTTTGCTGGCTACTTTTTTAAGCTATGTCAAATATGAAAAATTCACTATGATCAGAGCTTTTAAATAATTGTTACTTTGCATTGGTGTCTCCTTTAACCTTTCCAGTCCTAATTACGTAAGAGGAATAAATTTGATCTCCCAATGCCTGAACCGAGATAAGGTTAAATCGATTAAAAAATCGGAATCAGAATGAAATTTTCGATTAAGAACAATCGGGGCTTGTTTTAATGACGGTTCCTTTACTGCAGGCAGCTATAGCTCGTTCTTCAAGGCGATCTAAGAATAAAGTGTTCTCCTTTTCTTTTATCCTTTGAAGAGATTAAAAGAGTATATTCTCTAAAAATTTCAAGCTCCTAGCACTTTTCGATCCGGGGTTATCTTGAATTCGATTTAAGGGGATCCCAGCCGGGATCGAAAACGAAAGTGCCCCTAAACTTAGTGACCTACAATCATCCACTAAATATTTGAGACAAAGGGGAGTTCCCGGTGTAATTTTGAACAACACAATTGATTTTTAAGCGCCTTAAACTACAGTTGGAAAGTAGAGTTTTAACTCTGAGTTTTAACATGAGACTTAAGACTTTAGACCTTAGGATCTCAGTATTTAAAAGCTCAAATTTGCTCGAATGAGCCTAGAGGCCACCAAACCCCTCTAAAATCGAAATATTCAACGGAAGAAAGTGGAAGTGCTAAAATAGCAATTCTCGCCCGAACTTTAAATTCTGAAAAACGTTAAAATACACTAAAATCTCAATATATTTCGAGGGAGATTGTAGTAGATGTATCAAAAACTTCTTTTATCTACTTTTGCCTTGTTATGAGGTGACTGTATGTGTAAAGTTTTGTCTCGTTATGAACAATAATTTAGAGATACAAGCGAAACTAGCCGGAATAATCCCGAAGTTCAACAGAAAGATCACTCTGCTTTATTCTGAAAGAGACAAACCTCCAGATGCTATGTGTCATTCCATGCTCCAGGGAGTATTGGATGGGTGTTCGGTCATTTCCTGTTATGGTCAGTGTTGGGGCTCAAGAGTCAGGATGAGACACCCCTGTCCTCACAGCCCGGTGAAATATTTTCCCACAGTGGGGATAAAACCTTTTATTTAAAACCAAATGGGTTAAACCAAGGTTAAAAAATCCAGTGGGGATGGTTTCGGAGTGCGATTTTTAAGCATTGAATTTTGAGTGGGGATGAAATCAAATTCATTTCCTAGTAGGGATGAAATTGTAGGGTATTCTTCCTACCGGGGACGAGATTTTGGCCAAATTTTCCAGTGGGGCTGAGGTCCCGTCTGTGACACAGGGGTTTAATGAAGGATCGGTCCTTTATATAAGTTTTACTAGGAGCACTTGTACTTGTTAACTTAGGATCCCAGGGACATCAGTAGGGTTGAGAGCTTCTTTAACTTTAATACAGGGAGATTTGTCAGTTCTGTATAATTCTTTCGAATACAGTTTTCTGCTATGCAACGATGGCCTATGAAAATTTTCAAATGAAATGAATTCTTCCTTCATAAGTAAGGAAACTAAACTAAATTATTGAATAGCGTGCTACTCGCGCTCTTTGTACATGTGTATTTCCCATCTGTAAACTGTATGTCTGAAAAAATTACCTTTTTGAAAGGGAGGTGTTCCATTGAAAAAGTCTGATGAAGAGAATGACGCACCATGTAAGGCTGTACTTTTTGTCGATTACTTCACTGAAGGGTGTCAAATTTCGTAGCTTATTTCTGCACTTTAAGGTTCCGATTTTGACATTCAATTTTTGGGCCGAACGTATGGTCGTTTTCAGAACGAGTGAACCGCCCTAGGGCTGATTGATGGGGCCTGACCAATGAAGTATAAGCCCGAAGGGCTAAAAGTCAATCGATTTGGTAGGATTTGAAGCCAACAAATCCTACCAAAGTTTTTACACAAATGACAGATTGAAACTAAAATTTACCGCTAAATTTCGAAAAAAATATCAATCGTAAACAAAGGAATTGCTAGATTCAATCTGTCGTCAAAAATGCCTCGCATTTTTTAAGGCTTCACTTTTTCTTGCCTGAGAAAGGTTAGAGATTGAACTCTAGCCCTTCGGGCTTTAGACTCAATGGGCCTGACCTCCAAATTGGCAGGTCTTTCATTGGTAGTGGTTCGAATTCCATTAAATGCGATAATTTGATTGCTAAAGTTGTTTATACAATATGGTCAAACGGTCAAACTTAAAAGACAAATCTCATTCAGACAAGAGAAGCAAAGATAGCAAGCAAAGAAAAATAGGGAAAGAATAGAAAGAAATTTGACAACATGTTTCATCTTACGATGTTCGCCTTTTACTGATTATACAGGGCTAAACATTCAACTGCACAATATATTGGCTGGCAATATATTGTCAAGAGTATACCATGTAATGACTATAGCTCTGGCGTTTCATGCTGGGTTTGAACATAAGCTGGGGCCAGAAAAGAAAATATAACGGTCCAAGAGGGAGGTATTTTATTTATAAAAAATCTTTTAAGCTTTTCACAACCAATATAGGCGGAGTTAGAATGTTGAATAATTCATCCCACATATCTACTATAGAGCAACCATGGGAAAACTTTTTGAACAAAATTTTATTGTAGATAAAGGAGGCAGAGCCTCCGAGTCGAAAAGTATTTTCTAGCTGTCCCGTTATAAATTCTATATTTGGTGATAAGTTTTGATAACAGATAATGAAGTTCTACCTTAAACGCTTTGGAGTAGAGGGAGGTTTTCTATCCTAGTTTTGATGAGAATCTTTTTCCTCGTTTAATATGGCAAAGATAAAGAGCCCGAAATAAATAATTTTATGTGACACAAGAATACCAATGCACTAAATATTATGTTGAAAATACCTTTCCTTACCAAGTTTTTACATGTGACAAGACTTCAAAGTCTAAACCCAAAATCAAACCTTTTATACTCGAAAATATGAGTAATACGTTGCTAGATTGCTAGGCTCCGAGTTGTATGTTTTAAGAAAACTTAGCACGGAGTTTTTTGCTTTTTAATTTAGAAAGTCACTTTATTCCGTATTCAGAACGGTAGAAAAAAACTGGACAAACATTTGAATTAATTAAGGGTCATCCTAGCACACCGTAAATGGTGTGCTACCCTTTGTGACCAGACAAAACTTTTAGCGGATGAATACCCTAACATTTGTGATATTGGGTTGTATTGGATTTGGACACGCCGTAACTATCCCGATGTGGCGATCTGCATGCATTTAGTACCTTCCATGGCGCTCACTAAACATACAAGTTTTTTTATAAGAACATTCAAAATTTTAGAAGACTTGGGATGTTCTTAACTTTATGAGTTTTAAGCCTAAAATAAAATATAATTTTCGCTATTTTTTGACTATTTTTGTCTTATTTTCCTAAGAAACAAGGTGTTTAAATTGCTCTTAACTTCTTCTTAATATTTTGCCCATCGGAGCCTTATGTTCTCATATAGTTTGTTCTTATTAAAAAAAAACGTGTTAAGCGTGTTTGTATCTTTTTTTTAAGCAAAAAAAAAACTAATTTTGTTTAAGCAGGAAACAAGGTTTAACACAGGAAAGCACGTTCTCATCCTTGAAATGTTATCCACTCTAGGAATAGCCTCTGTATTCAGTGCTTAACAGCATTATCTTGTTTTGCAACTTTAGGTTTAGCCATATCAAAGAGCTTATACAAATTTTTATCTATCTTTCATTGTTTCCAATATACCAGGTCAACCTTTTAATCTCGCGACTTTTTAATCCGGAAATTTGAAGTGAAATTCTATACGATTAGTGCTAAAAGATTAGTTTTTAATTAGATGCATAAGACCTCCAGCTAAAGTTACTCAATCAAAAATTAATTTTCTTGACTTTAACGATTACAGCTCTCTAAATACATACTTTTCGAGATGCACAAATGTAGCCTCGTTTACAAGTACACCCCTTTCTCACAGACCCGGTAGGATTTTTTTTCAGTCAGTGGAGATAAAAATAACGGTTTGAAACTCGATCGGGATTGATAGCTCAATATTTTTTATGGATGGGGATTTCAAATCTTTCGTTTTCAAGTCAGGAAATTCAGTAATTCAGTGGGGATGGGAAAATAGCATAATATTTTGCATCGAGGATTGGTTTATTTGATCATTTTTAGTGGGGACAAAAATTGGAGGATAGTTTTCCACCGGGACAATATTTTGGCCCAATTTTTCCAGTGGAAAGGAGACTCAGTGGGTTTGTGAGAAGGGGTGTACAAGGGTTTAGGTTTATAGGTTTAACGGAGAGCTACAACTTATTATCTTAAATATCTTTAATATTGCGCTCACTAATTTTCCTGTTTTTGTACCCCTTAAACTCTAAAGTTAGAGCGATTATATAAACTTTTCAAATGTTTTAAAAAAAACACCCCCTTCTCACAGACCCACGGGGAACCCTTCCCACTTGAAAAATTGGCCAAAATATCGTCCCCAGTGGAGAATTATACTCTAATTTCCATCTCTGCTGAAAATAATCAGATAAGCAAATCCGCATTGCAAATTATTGTGCTATTCTTTTCAAATGGAATTCAAATCTGCAGCCATAAAAAACATGGAAATATTAATCCCCATCGAGTTTTGGTCCATTATTTTCACCCCCACTGGACTGATAAAATCCCACCGAGTCTGTGAGGAGGGGGTGCAAAAACGTCATTGTTTTTTACCATACCAGGCTCTCCCCATGGTGTTTCTCGCAAATATTCTTAAGAAACTCCTAAATGACATCCGCTATGCTCACCCCTTAATCTGTTCCTTCTATTCTTGCCATTTTATTGCCATATAATCATCGTGGACCCTGTTAATGCGGGGGAGGGGGGAGAGGGTCATGCCTCCTATTTTTCTGCAGATCATACTTATGTACATAAGAGTAACTTTAAACTGACGAATCTAAATCATAACAACTGTTTTTCTCCCAGTGAAAAATTTTCTTCGTCGCCCTACAATGGTGGGCTATTAAAAAGCTTTTTTAGTTTCAAGCAACGTATTGACTTATTTTACCTCACTAACGACCAATCAGCTTTTGGGTCCGTGATGTAATTTCAGAGGGCATTGCAATGGATATATATCCGTCATTGCCAATTTAAAAGGCGTTCCCTAAAAATTGTGTCAAAATACTCATCCCATCGAATCATTATCAAATTACTGAGATATTTAATTTGTAATGCCTCTAAAGCGAGAAAGAAGACTGCCTCTTCCTTGTTAAAGTTTTATAATCTTATGAAGTCATCAAATTATTTTTAGTTTTCTGGTAAATAGTGATTAATTTTTCATTAATCCTCTATATCATGGTCGATGCAAGAAAAAGCCTTCTCAAACAGATAAAGGACATACGTGTTTGACGGTGTGATGTTGTTAACCTTTTCTCCGTCGGTTTTTCGGTATTTGGAAAAAAAGTGACGATTTCGGTGTTAGACATGATGACAAATAAGGATTTTAGAAATATTTGCTGTAGTTGTTGCAGCGGTCTAAGAAAAACGTACGCGCAGGTTCTTTTACCAAGCTTCCCAAAGTGCACTGTAAATCGAAATGATAAAAAATGAAAAAAATTACAAGGTGTAAATGGGTGAAACCATTTTTCGAACCCCTCTATAATTTGAACTTATTCCCAGCCCCAGTCAAGGAGAAACCATCTTGATATTCTTTCTCTAATTCAAATCTCTCTGTATTCGAACAAATAACATTTTCCGTCTGAATTTGAATTAGCGAAGTTTAGCTTTAATTTGGGTACGGGGACGTGCCCACTGGTCAAGGTCTCTTTTAAGATTTTGAAGATACCTGGCAGGGTCTCAAATTTACGAATTTTACCTGACAGGGTCAACTTTTGGTTACTTTAGACAATTTTCAGGAGCGAAATTAGAAAACTTTTTACTTTTCGCCTACTTTTAGTCTTTTTGCCACTTTTAGGGTGAAATTAGAAAAAATTTCGATTTCTAGTTCTAAAATAGTGTCCCAAATTTACCAAACATTCATAGCTGACAGGGTCCACTTTTCAAAGTCCAGCGACTGCGCCTATTAAAAACATCATACAAAATGCTCAGAGAACGAGATTGACGGTTTTGTTGAGTCCGACCAGTGGATTGAGAGCCGATTGTATTCTTCCTATTCCGAAAAATGATAATTAACCGGAATATTAAATGAAAATCTCAAAAAACAACAAATATCCGCCATTAGTTAATCCAAAGCCGGAGCGATGACATCATCATAATGGCTATACGCGTTAAATTAATCCATCTTTTGATGATGTGTTCTAGACGGGCATCCTGTATTTATATATATAACGAAATGGAGTGGGAGACAAATTAAATTGGTATTATGGCTAGCAGGAAATACAAAAGTCAATCTTGTTTTCATTGAAATTTTTTTCTTTGACTGTAAAGTTAGTTCCTTTATCATAAGAGAAGAAAATCGAGGATGAAATTTTTTATCTCTTTTGCCAATACAAAAATCAATCGCGTTTAGGCGTTGGGTGTAAAACGGGCGTAAGGCTTGTATTGTGGGTGTAAACGAATGAGGAATGAGATTTTAATGTTTAAGTAAAGTAACTTGACTTAAAATATTCATTTTTGTAATTGTGATTTTAATATTTTCATTTAAAATTGTTAATAGTAGTAATATAATATTTAAAATCTTATTTTTTACAAGCAGCAATAAATAAAACATCAAAAACTGATCTTACAATAAAACAAACGGGTATCGTTATTAATTATTATAAACTATTTTACAAAATGTACTTTGTTAATATGGCTTTATACATATCCCGCATAAAAATTCAGGCGCTTATTTTTCTAGAGAAAGGAAGAGCCCAATATGGATAATCGTAACCATTACAAAATAGGAAAAACCCCTTAAACCTTTCTATTGGGGTGAAGAAGTAAGTTACGGGTGGAGTAAACAGTGGCGGTAGTTAACGCCCATCCATACCCACTTTATTTTCCCGTAGCGGGATAAAGCTTCCGCCAAAATTATGAAGATAAATCATATTGACCCTCTGCATCATTTATAAGTATAAGCGCTTAAAGAAATTGATAAAAATCCTATCCCGAATAAAATCAAAAATTGTAAAATATCTACTAAAGAACGATAAAATTTTCAAGTATGTTTTGGGAAATGATTGTACCTCCTCCTTGACGTAGACGAGAGAGGTTCGTTTAATTTATGGCAGTTCTTACCTGCGCCTATCCATTTACATATCCGCTCTACTTTCCGTTCCGTCAAGCGCGTCGCTACGTTAGCGCTAACGTCAAAACGGTTGGTTAATTTCTGTCCCTCGATTTCTACGTGAGATGAAAACACACCAACTACGGTTCGTTGGTTAACGGCGTTTTGTGCGTAAATATAAACTCCGGATCCAGACATTCCCGGCGCTGCGTCACAATGATTGACGAAAACATGCTTGTGACTCTGAACCACCGGACAAATTGAATACCACATTTCATTTGCCCGTTTATCGGACGGAAAACCGGCAAACTGGATTATTTGTTCTTTTGTGATTTTCACGGCACCGAAAGGTAGCCAGCGGCGCTGTTGCGGCTGCTCTAATTTTATAACAGCATAATCATGATTGAAAAATTTCTTAAGATTATTTTTAATCCAATACGGGGGTACGTATACCGCGGTTGCACTCACCCAATCAAAACTACCATCTCGGTTTAAAAAACCAACACGGAGTTTATGTAACGGTGGGTTGATGTGAGTATGGTTATGTACACAATGAGCTGCAGTCAAAATATGTTGATGCCAAATCAAAGTTCCGGTACAGCCATTTTCAAGTCGGACAACTGCCGAAAATGGATATATCTCAACAATGTCTTTGTGTATTCGTAGTCTTTGGTCAGTTCCGAATACAGAAACCGACCGTTTCCGTCTGGAGTATTGTGTCTTTTTATTGTCATGTTTAAATCTCAAAACATCAATTTTTTCTGTAATAAACTCTCCCTTGTTCGGTAAATATCGCATTTGCTTATATTCTGTAGAATCCCAAAGTTCACGATCTAGATATTGATAATAAGGTGACGTATTAGTGTTTACGATTGTACCTTGCTCCCTCATGGTCCGTAATTGATCAAGAAATTTCATTTGACAAAAATCAACACAACAGAAAATTAATGCCGATGAAAGTAATAGTAATTTCATAATAATTGCCATCTCGTTTAAACGTTAATGATCTGTTTGCTCTAAATGTCTTTTCTACGAGGAGCCCTCCGTGTGTGGTGCGGTGCTTACAAGTTCACATCTAAACATCGAATGTTGGAGATCAACCAATATCTTTCTCCTTTTATACGACCTTTCCTTCAGGCTAATTAAATTTCTATTGTTTCTTGATCGTCAATGATGATGTTGTTGCGTGTTTTAAATTCCTATGGAAAATAAGTAAGCATATATTTTTTTTCTTAATTTCTCCTAATCATGTTGCAGGTTGATTATAAAACTTTTTAGTATGACAAAAACAATCCAAACAACCATATCTTTTCCAAAGCTTCAAGGCCCGAAAAAACGAACAGAAAAGGATATTTCACATCCAGCACTTGACTTAAAGTAGATTGTATCCTTTACAGAGATCCCCATTCTACGATCGATTACGGTATCAAACATTGGAAAGTCCGACTTAACATGAACATATGTGACGTAAATTACTCAACCCGAACCTCTAAAGATCAAAATTTAACAGTTATCATAAAAAACTCCAAACCAATGTCCAAACCAACAAAAAAGAATCCAAAACCGCTACGTTTAACTGACAGCTACGAAATTCACATCGCTATAATTATATACAATATCTCAATCTCCAAAAGATCGGGCGTGACATTTTATGTACCGGCGCTGGGAAAACGGGAAACCTGCATGTTAAAAAACGATTGTTTTTTAAATCAAAAAGGGGAAAATTCAAAATTTGATTGATGCGTTTGGAATAATTAAAAAGTTGTTTTCAATTAAATTCGTAAGAAAAACAAAGTCCTTACAAATTGAATAGCTGTGGAAATTACGCTTTACAGTTTCTTAATTGCGGACATATAAAAAAGTAATTACTTTTTCAGTTTTATATCTTTTTTAGGAGACATTTTTTCAAATCAAAATGTAATGAGAAACACGTGAATCTAATCAGATTTTGTTTTTATGACCACATCAAAAATCTCCGAACTGACTGCCTACAGTTCACTAACATAATTTACTACCTGGTTGTTTTTGCTGTTGTTTTCTGGTGACGTTAATTTAAGTTTATTTTTGGAAAAAATGGTAAATAAATTAGGATACCCCTCTGTCACAGACCCGCTGGGATGGAGCCCAGCCCCACTGGTAAGATTGACAAAAATTTCATCCCCAGTTGGAAAATACCTTAGAATTTCAGCCCAGCTTGGAAATTAACTTTTAATTCATCCTCATTCGAAATTAATTGTTTAAAAATTGCACTTCAAAACCATTGCTACTAAATTTTTCAACCTTGGAATAAAGGAATTTCTATCCCCATTGGGATTACAATATGAATTTCTATCCCCACTGAGGGAAAAAGGTCAATCAGGGCTGTGAGACAGGGGCGTTATCTTGATAATGAACTTCAATATAAGTGCAATACAAAATCAAAAGTCAGCTTAAGTGTATGTAAACTACTAAATTTTCCCTCTTGTTTTATTTTCTTGTTTTAAGACAAAAACGCCTAAACTGAAACTCAAAATGCCGAGAAAAAGCAGCTGTGCCTCAAAGAAACTTACCGAATCTAACAAAAAAGGTTTTAGTTCAAAAATTTGTTTTTGAAAAGTTAATTGGGATTTGGGATCGAGGAAAATATAAAAATTCTAACAATCCGTGGCGACGACGTAACAGCACTTTCTCGCACCGTAGCCTATACTAAGCGTTACCCGCGTTTTTCCGCAATGAACTTTTTAACTTTGCGACTTTTTCAAATGTTTGGAGCCCAGGTTTTCGGGCTCCAAACATTCGATTTTTTGACGTCCCTTTAAACTTTCGAAGTTCTTGCAGTAGCGAAAAAATCGACTTTGCGTCAAAGCACTTGAAATATCTATATCAAATCTTTGAAATATCTCAGTTTTTAGTGAGGTTCTCGCTAGTGGCGACGAAGCAACAGGACTTTGTCGCACCGGTACACACAGTACAAAACCATCAAAGCAAGAATTTAAGGTATTTTAGCACCCTAATGGGTTCAAAAATAGTTTTATTTTCACAAAGCTTCGTTGATAGGGGTAACCCCTCACTTCCTTCATAAGTATATCTGACTCACGCCATCGCTCAAAGGGCACGCGAATCCCTTTTAAATTAATGTGAACCAATTAGGAAAAGAAGAAAAGACGTATCAAGGTATTTAATGCAATAGACGAAAGGTATTTTAATTTCAATGTTTACTTATTAAGCTAATTTTAGAAATATCAGTAACTTGTCATCAACTTATACCCCATTCCCGAGAACTTATTTTCAGATGATTCTAAACTAGAGGAGACCCCGAAGATTTAAAGGAAGAAAAATAACTCGAAATCTTAAAAGAAGGAAAAAAAAACGAGTTAAAAATCTTGAAATAACTCGAAAAATTAATAGAAGAAAAAAAAACCGAGTTAAAATCTGGAAATAACTCGAAAATTTAAAGGAAGGAAAAAAAACGAGTTAAAATTCATGAAATAACTCGAAAATTTAACGGAAGGAAAAAAAACCGAGTTAAAATTCATGAAATAACTCGAAAATTTAATGGAAGAAAAAAAACCGAGTTATAAATTTGAGTGTGACGTCATAATTTTCTGAAAATGACGTCATAACTCGGGTTTTCCGTAACTCGGAAAAATAACTCGCTATAAAGGTAGCGCTATTAAAAAAGGTTACCACTGCGCTTAGGTGACCCTTGACTAAAATATTGAGATTGCTAATTTTACTTGATCGGAGAAAGATTGCACCATGAAAATTCCTATAATTCGCTTAGGATCTAAAGCAGAGTTGCATGTGAGTAATTTATTCACGATTTTACATAGTGACGTATTTTGCACCCACGAAATTAATTAGCTTATGTGTTTTGTCCTAATTGAATTTAGATTGCAAGATAAGACGCAAGCAACGATGCTTTTCCTAAAACAAGAAAAGCACGTTTGAACGTAGCCCAACTCATATTTAACTTTGATTTGGCAGCATCAACATTACCACTATATCGTCGCATCAAAGTAAAAAAGCTAGTCCATTTTTATTGTTTTGAGAAAATCGACTTTAAATTATTTTTCCTTAAATCCTGAAAAACCATTAACATTTGAAATATTTAATATTATATCATAATATAAGTCCAAAATTGTTTCCACGCTGGACTTTGCCCTAAACTGATGTGACTTAAGGCTTTTTTACCCTGAAAATAGAGTGAAAAGTATAATTCTTATTTTTCTAAAAGCTTAAAATTATGCAACTTTTGGTTGGTTTTTGATGGATTTAAGCCAAAAAATCGATAAAAATGGGGTGTAAAGCATCGGTATAGTCATAACTCAATTTTCCAAAAAATGAGCTTAAACTTTTTTTATTTTGACGAGACGATATAAAGAACTAAAGGGGCAACAAAATCGAAATCCTTCGATATTTTAAGATTAGATTTACCTCTTTTAGAACGTTTTTACTTTTCCATGGTTACTAAATCTAAACAAAATCTTTTTTTAGTATATCAGTATATACATGACGCACCCGATAAAATCTTATCACGACCGTAACAGCAGATATGAAATGAGAACCCTACTATTGCACAAACGAGATTACAAAAATATCAAAAATTCATTCCAGGTAAAAAAAAAAGATAAAAAAATCTCTCTTCCGAAGCAAAGGTCATCGTCCTACCGTTATGTTAAGAGGGAGTCTATCTAACAAATCCTGCATTACTAAAAATAGACGAAAAGAACGACAAATTTCATATTTCGCCGTCTACAACCCCGACCGAACATGTGTATACCACCCTTACGGATTCATTCCTCTTTGTTTATTACGGGAATTAACTGCATGTGGCTTAAAAGAACGAAAAATTACGCATGCGTGTTATTAATGCAGGAATTGCAAGACGCACCTACTGTAAGGCCTTAAAAACTCCCTTAACATCGGGATGAGCTGGAGTTTTTACAAGATACTTCACTAATTGGTCATTTAAAGTGATAGAGATGACGCGTTCTTTAGAAAAAGTAATAAGATTCTTTTATTACATCTTAACGACCAACCAAATCAAATAAGAGCTTGTAAAAACTCCAGCTTGTCCCTTAACATCATCCCCCATTCACTACTTTGCGAATTGCGAGAGAAAAGTTTTCAAAAGCAATGGAAAAGGGTTTCTTGAATTCCCAAGTCAATTGAATGCTGACGAAAAATCAATTTTTTTTCAAAGTCTACTTTGGAGGAAAATCTACACAGAATGGTTCATTTGAATAAAAAAGAGAATATGGTACAGCATGTAACAGCTGCACGAATCTCGTGGAATTAGGGAACTTAGTCCTTCGTACATTTAAAATTTAAAACTAGACAGCATAAACAGACAGAAGGCGGAGGGAAGGGAAGATTGTTTACTTCCAGTAGAGACGAATCAACCCAAAAATAAAGTCATTACCTATCTAATTATGATTTATGACCCAATTATCCTAATTAGTGAAACTGTAATTTCGTTGGATTTAGACTCTTACTATCATAATAAAATGCTGACGAAAAAAAGGTCGAGACAGCCGGATCAACCACTGCTTTTCATCCGGCAGCTTTTGCTTTTCTCAGTTTCGCCCTGTATGAAATTATATTAGTGAATAACAGAATCCACTTGAGTAATCAGAAAGCGATCCTGGATCTGTTAGAATGGACAAAAATACGGTCCGTAATATTTGGTTTTTAATCATTAAATTTGACTCTCGCTTTTGTGAATTTCTATTATTCGAATCTTTTAATTTCTTTAATTCAAAGTCTTTGTTACCTACCTTAAATCTTTAGCGAGAATTAACTGTAGTATAGTACCTTATGATCCAAGAAAAAGGTTTGACCATTTGCAGCGTCTTAGCCCATATAAGTTTCCCAAATTTGAGTTGAAGATTGGAAAAAGTAACGCTCCGTAGAAAGACAATTAGTCTCGATCATTGACTTCCAAGCCCGAAGGGCTAGACTCGAGACTCCTGGATGGGAAATAAAGCCACTTAATTCCAATCCAAAACGCCCACGCATGGCTTTTACACAAACACCGGATTAAAAGTAAAATCTATCGCTAGATTTAAAAAAATGCAGTCCTCAAAAACAAAGCAACCGCTAGATACAATCCGTCGTCATGTTTGCGGTGCGTTCTGGATGAGAAATAAGTGCAACTTCACTTTTTCTTGCCTGTGAAAGGTTAAAGATTCTACTCTAGCCCTTCAGGCGTTAAACTCAATGGTCTCGATCTTGCCTTGAAAAATCATTTTTATTACGATTCTACATAAATTACACGAAGATTATGAAGTAAATAAACATGGTTGACTGGTTGTGTTTATAGATACAATATTTTATTGGCATTCTTTCCTTTAAAGTGTGCGCAATACGGAATCTGAAAATCCTAAATTACCAATGTTATGGACAAAGCGCCGTAAATTATATGTTGCTACGAGTTGCATCTATGTTTCTAAGTAAAATATCAAAAGCGGACGGAAAAAAATAGAATAACAAAGTTGTTTTTTGTTTTATTTCGGGAACAACCTTGAGACAAATCTTTTCTATCTCTTACTGACCACGCAATACGACCCTACCTTTTGGCCCAGAATTTTAAATCTATAAAATGACGCCTGCCTAAAAACAACAGCAGCGTGGGTTGTATAACGGAGTAATTAATTCATGGTAATTAAATTACCGAAAACACAGTGATTCAAACTCAAGGATGATTTTTGTTTTTAATTTTCAGATTTTCTTTTTTGTTGTTTTCAATTATTTTCCGTATCTATCCTACTGGCATTTTAATGAAATGATGTCATAATGTGACAAGTTTTTCTAAACCATGGTAGCAATTGACAAACAGGCTGCAGAACGAGGGAAAAAACAGCCATAGTCTAAGATAGATGGACCCTCCCAGCGGTTTTGCGTGAATGCGTGAATGAGCTTTTTTACTTGCGTAAATGCGTGAATAAGAACACTGCGCGAACAGAAATTGCGTGAATCTTATCCGAGACGAGAGACTCGCGTGGTTTTTATACAAATGTCGGACTGAAAGTAAAACCGCTAGACCTTTAAAAATATGACGCGTGAAAATAAAGAAAACGCTAGATTCAATCCGTCATCCTGGCGCTAATCTTATAAGGCTTCCCTTTTTAGGTTGAAGTTTTCTCTCTAGCCCCTTCGGGACTTGCTTGCATCTGTTTAACGGTTAATAACATGGTCAACACGAAGTCAAAAATAACGAATAGGAAAGGGTATAATGATGAATTCAGTGGAGAATTTCAATTTTTGTAAAAGACACTCAATATAATCATTGAAGATGAGAGAGAAATGGAAGTCGTTTCATAACGGAATAAACAAGTTTCTCTCCTCACTGGCCTTGATGAAGCATTTGGTAATATATTTGCTTTGTCATGCTTAGGTATTTCTATAAGGAAATGAACATAGTATAAATTATTGAAATGTTTCTTTCAGGATTTTGAGCAAAAGGATATATAACGAAGATAACGGAGATAAAGTTGCTGGACATTTTTGGCTCAAAATCCATAAGCAACTATTTGGCTGAAATCTGAAAAATCTTTAGCCGGTCCTGAGCCGAAAATTGAGGTTACTAATAAAGAAAAAATGTGCATTTGCTTTCAGCTTACCCCTATTATAAATCCAATTTAAATATAAAGCGACAACAACCAAATCTAATTTTACAAAATGGAAAACCCTAGATTAGGTCATTTTCTAAAGCAAGAATCCACGTTATACAGCCTATCGGGTAGCAACAGCTCGTTAAACTCGATAAGTGTTGAGGGCGGTGCAGAAAAAACATTAACCAGTACAAGCGTCTACGGTTTAATTAAGAAATACCAGGGCCCACGCCATGGGCAAAAAAAAGTCTAAGGAGGCGCAACCAAAAGTGTTTATTTTGCAAAAAAGTGGTCCCCTCCCCGATGGCATGGACCTTGAATACGTAACTGTTCTTGGTGAGGTTACTTGCTTTAATGAAAATTATATTAAATTATTTTACTTTAAACACTACCATTATTAACTCCTTGACGTCCTACCAGCGAAAATTTGTTCCCTCGAACGATATCTTCGGCTGCCGGTAGTTTTGATTTAGGACCTAATTCAAAAATCTGGTAGGCTGAAAAGATAGAGATTCGAAAGAGCTTTCCAAAGGTACCAAACATTAAGGATTTAGCTATCACCAAAGCCGAGATGATTCGATGCCCTTATCGACGTTATTTATTGTCATCGGTGTAGTAAGGGTCGGCGTTAGGCGCTGGTTTTAAATTAGATACTAACTAAAAAGGACAGAAATTGATCTGTGGCGTAATAAGAACCAGCGTAACAGTAGCCCGGGGACCACTTATAGTTTTTTGATAGATTGGATGGTGATGATAAGTTAAGTGGCCTGGTTCAATTTGGCAGGCTCTATTGTTTGGCTTTGCTTGAGGTGGTAGCAAATCCGTACCACTAATTCCAGTCCCTTTTTGAAGAAAAACAAACAGAAAACCATGACCAATAGACCATTTTTTTCAAATTTTGGAGGTACTGAACTCAGCGCCATCAAAATCATCAGAAAGCAAAGTTCAGTCAGAAGCTAGAAGCGTCACAGGACTCCAGCGTTAAATTGGGGCCGGCATTAAAAAGGCCTATAAGCTAAGTATGTAGAGTCTCCAAAGAAGAATATACAAAAAATGCAGACATATTGACATGGCGTTTTTTCAAGAATGTCTACTTAATCTTCGATTTATCTTCTTCAGACAAAATTAGACACATTTCTTGGAAGAAAGGAAAGAATATAATTTATCAGGGTTGTGTTGCTCACAACCCACAAGAAAGTATTTTTAGAAGTTTCAAGCAAAACTTTTATCTAGTGTTTTATAAACAGACTCTTTTGAGAGAAATCCTCTTTTAAAAACATTTTAAATGTCATTGCGGTTTTTGAAGGGGGTAATTGTGAAGTTATTGTTTTAACAAAATCTGGAGTATGAAAAGGTCAATATTAATTTCTGACAAAACAGGAAAAAAGTCCTTAGTTGATATTTCTATCATATTATCTTTTTCATACTTTCAAAATAACAAAATGTTTTTGGTCCAGCGCGCAGCAGAATGGACCTTTAAAAAGCAACTGATCGAAAAGATTTTGTCTTTGTCGGGGCCTGTGCGCGCAATAAACTAACAAGTCCAGGCTAAACCAACCGCCAATCTAGAATTTTTGCCCCGCCCTACCCGCGCGATGTTTGACCTATGTTTTGGATTGAATTGGTAGTAGCATGGAATTATTATAGACACTGGAAAAACAATGAGCTGAATTTTGCCAATTTCTCATGTACAAGCCTTGTCCGCAGTAACGACATTATTGTTCACCCTCCTTCCACTATTAAATAATTTTTCGAAGCATTTTAATTGCATTTCTCATCAAAATACACTTATCCAATTCCCAAATGAGACTTTAAGTTCTCCTCCGAGATTCAAACTCATCTAGTTAACTACTAATTATACCTCGTTATGTCCTTTTAAATTTCGAGAAAGATGCAAAAATATGCTATGTATAAGAAATTGAATATTGACACCAGATATTTTTAAACTTCAACCTAAAAAAAGCCACCGTGCCACCACATGCCACCAAAAGATTTTCATACCGCAGTGGAGCTATGAGACTCACGTCTAATATATGTCAATCTCAGCTCTTCTCGGAGATATATTGGAAAGATATTCCCAATTCAAAATTTCGTGCCATTATAAGCATTTTGTTTGATTTTACTCGACTGATGCTGTTTTTCTCACACCAGATTTCATAAATGTATTCGCTTGGTATTCTAGCATTTATTTTAAAACTTTTAGCCAGCAAAAGTACGATCAGAAAAAATTAGAGAACTTTTTAGAAATAAGAGTATTAATTATTTTTTAAAATCAGAGTTCTTCGAGCCGCCATGACAGTTGTCCTTTGCGGACAAAGCCTGTACATCGATTGTTTTCTGAAACAATAGAAAGACAATACTCCGCTCTCCACCGTTTCATTCGATGTTTATCCAGAGTCTCTATAATAAATCCATGGCAGTAGAGTCAAATTTCCCGGTTAGATTAAAGGGTTGTTTCAGGTAGGGTCAGGTAGGGTTAGGGCTAGGGTTGGGGATGGGAGTTAACCCCTGGTTAGGGTTTTAGCCCCCGGGTAGAGTTTGGAGTAAATACCATGTTTATAAGGAACTTTGAACTCCTTAATGCAGTTGTGACTCGATGGCCGAGTAGTTAAGGCGCTGGCGTTCTAATCATGTGCTTTGTATATAGTGGGTTCGAGTCCCCTAAGCGGCAAAAGTTTCGAAATTTCGGGAAATGCATCCAAAACTTTCAAAACTTAGCAATACAAAGAAAGTGTCAAAGAATAGAAGGTCAGAGTGGAGGATGGGAAGGAAATTCTTTTGCGTCACTTAAGGAACCCGGTACGAACGACATTCGGTTATTGCCACGTCAGCTGGACCTTCACGCCGCTCCGGCTTCTTGTTTTAAACTAAAATCAGACCCTCAAATATCATTCTCAGAATTTTTATCTCAACCTCAATAATTTTATAGCCTGGAATTTGCCTTAAGAATATCCCCACTAGGACTGTGACTACAATCTGAAAATGTGATTAGTTTGAACAACAAGCTGTAATTATTACGGCTCGCTGGATTGAACAAGCGCTACCAAGAGGAGCAAAGATTTTGCGTGAAATTGATCTTCAAGATTGTCCCTACCACCTTTTTTATAAGAACAAACTATATAAGAACATAATAGGGTTGCTGGCCAAAATGTTAAGAACAAGTTAAGAACATTTTAAGGCTTTGTGGACTCAAAACACCCTATTTCTTAGGAAAAAATAAGAACATGTTAAGAACGTTTTAAGGCTTAAATAAAAACTCAAAAAGTTAAGAAAAATATCCTGAGGCTTCAAAAATTTTGGATGTTCTTATAAAAAACCGTGTAACAGACTTTTGCTACCAAGTATCCTAGTGATTATCGAAACAAAAGTTGTTTTTAAATAAAAGTAAAATCGAAAAAAAAGCGAAAAACAAACGTCACGCCGAATTTTTGGTGGAGTCGGATGACGGGTTTTCTGTTTGTCTGACGAATTAAAAAAAGTTTTGATGCGGAAGCGAGTCAATAATGATTATGTTTTATTAATCCATCAATTTTTATATCTATCTCATCAAAAACTGGAATAATTAGCAAATGCTTACACGGTTTCTCGGCAACATTTGATTCAAAAGCTACGGTATCTATGTGAGAAATTGGGCTTTTCCAGAAACAGTTTTTACCCCCACTGTTGGGGATATTGATTTTTCGAAGTATCGAATCCCCTGGATATCCTACGTTGTTAGTAAAAACAAGGATATCCTCTCTTATAAAAATGCTTACCCCTGGATGTCGTATTTTTTACTTGAAAAAACACTTTACCCCCTGGATACCCGCTCCCTTGAAGATATTTAACCCCCTAAATATCCACTTTTAAACAAAAATCGTTAACCCCCTGGATATCCAATATCCTCAACAGGGGGCACGGACTATTTCTGGAAAAGCCCAGCCCAAGACCCAGTGTTCAAGGAGGTCAAACAATGCCGATAAATTCAGGTGTCAATTGTATGTTATTGTTTGTCACAATATTGAATTCAAACTGAAAACTTGAAACATTTTTCAAAAAAGAATTAAGTTTTTTCAATGTTCATCATCTAACGTTGTGTGGGTGTTATTGGACGTCTCATGAACCTTAAAACGACGACTCATTTTACCAAAGACGTGGAAAAATTGCTTGCCGTTCTTTTTGGCAGTACGTCAGAAAGCACATGTCGCCGTTATCAACAACATCAAATTACGTCACCAATAAAAATACTCACAAAAGAATTTAGATAAGGGAATAAAGCGTGTCGAAGATCAAAGATACAGAAACGTAAGACTTTTGGCTATTCGTCTAATCTGTCCAATTAATTAAAGCTCATATTAAATTTAACATTGACCTCTAAAAAGACACCGTTTGATTTCTTCATGCTTGTCATACAAATCAAGAAGTTTCCAGTGTCAAAACTGTACCAAAATCGCACTACAGGTAATGGAAAGGTATAATTCAAATAAAACATCAAAAATTGAAGGATTCAAAAACGAAATCAAAGCCTGTGAGAATATAATGAAAAGGCAGGACGAAGAAATAAACCATTTGAAAGCACAAGACGTCAATGTTATGGTCAACGAAATGAAAAAAACTATCGACATCAGAATAACCACGCTTGAAAAGAAGATTGAAAGCGTCATAGAAAAGAAAGAAGAGAAAAGACCACAATGAGCTACGCTAAAATCACATCCAAACACATCGAGAAAAACATTGGAGATGCAATTCGAAAAGAAAAGCAGGAGGAGCAGCTGATTCGATCTACAGCACGCAACCTAATTTTTCATGGGATTGATGAATCGACAGATGAAACTGAAGAAGAAACAAAAATCGAGGACGAAGAATTTATCCATGACAAAATTATTGGTAAACGGCTCCATCTGAGGAATATAAAGATTACACAGGAGCAGCGGATCGGGAAATTTACGAAAGAAAGAGAAGATAAAGCGAGATACCGACCAATCAAAGTCACATTTACGAACGAAGAGGACAAGAACACAGTGTTGCAAGCAATAACAAAAGAAAAAGGCTTTCCTTACCGAGTGACAGAGAATTTGACCAAAAATTAAAGACAAATAATCAAAGAATGGTGCAAGGAAGCTAAAAAAATGAATGCTAAAATCAAGGGAGACAACACAAAATGGAAAGTCCGGGGGAGCCCGCGAAAAAAACTTTATTTAAAAAAGATCATTGTAAAAAGTACGAGCGGTTTATAGAGGCCCATGTGTCTTCACGGTGGCTTGCAAACCTGTAAAGCTTTATTATTATTATGAACATATTTCTAAACATTAGGAAATAGAAATGAGCCCGTTTTTCTCTCCACGAAGATTTATCAATTGTTGCTTGTTTTCGCGCAGGATGACGTTACGAAGTTTGCCAGCTCAGGGACAAAATATTGCAAAGTTCGTCTATAGTTAATTTGCTAATTTATTACAAACAACGTTTTCCCGCCGATTCAAATAATCCGTCAATTTGAAACCTTCAAACCGTCGAATCCACTCTTTCAAATTAACAAAATTAACCGAAGCAAATATTTTTACTGGTCCTGCATTCCCTTATTCAGCTTATCTGTAATTGCAACTAAAAAGTTAAGGAGTGCAAACCTTTCTATTCTCGAAATATTGAGACAGAGAACAAAATTGTTTGTTCAAACCCTTCTACAATGAAGGTTATAATATTCCCACTAAATCTTATAGCCACAAACGATTTGGAAGCATTCTAACTTAGGTTGGAAGGATAGAATTTTAACCCTGAGTTTTAACCTCAGACTTAAGATTAGGACCTTAGAATATGAGGATCCAAAAGTTCAAGAATGGTCCAATAGGGCTCAGAACATAGCCTGGAAGTCTATGAACCCCTCCCAAATTGAAATATTCGATTGAATTTAAAAAATAGCCTAAAAGCGACTTTCTTGCCTGGACTTCTATTTACTAAAAGTCTAATTCGTATTGAGCTGTGGGGGGGCCATTATGGATTTTTTTCCAAGTTTCTTTTTAAATCGAGCTCCGAGCGGGAAAACAGTACAGTCTTCTTTTTTTGAGGCGGAGTACGTTTCTTTTGAGACACGTCATCGGGAAACATGCCTACGGTTCCTTGCCGATCGGGAAACGTCGCCCGGTTCGGAAGCGTATCTCCGTTTTCGAAATTCTACTTTACTGGTAATTTTCGTAAAAGTAAATAAAACCAGATAGAAGCAAGAAGCTCTTTGGTTTTTTAATATTGCATGATTGATTGATCTGGTCTCTCTGCTCTGGTCACTGGTGCCATCGTTTGTACATGGATAGGGAATGGTCTAATGGTCATGGTATCCTGTTTCTTGAATAGAGAACATTTTGTTATGGATTTGTACAGTTGTTCTTCAGAAATTATTATGGGGCTTATTGCAACCAACCATCTTAACAAAATAAACAAAGACCAAAGACCGACCAATGGAAACAATTGAGAGTGGCATATTTTTGCTGCATGGTAATACATCCAAGTAATTTGGTAGTCTTTGTAGGCGGCAATCACAAATATGTTCATTTCCACGGCGGACCGACCGACCGACCGACTCACTTTTTAGATCGACCGACCGCCTCACTTTGGAGACCGACCAACCGACCGCCTCACTTTGTAGACCGACTCACTTTTTAGACGACCGACCGCCTCACTTTGTAGACCGACTCACTTTTTAGACGACCGACCGCCTCACTTTGTAGTAGACTGACCGACCGCTTCACTTTGTAGACCGACCAACCGCTGCTTCACTTTGTAGACTGACCGACCGCCTCACTTTGTAGACCGACCAACCGCCTCACTTTGTAGACCGACCGACCGCCTCACTTTGTAGACCGATCGACCGCCTCACTTTGTAGACCGACCGACCGACCGACTCACGTTTTAGACCGACCAACCGACTCACCGACTCACGTTTTAGACCGACCGGCCGACTCACTTTTTAGACCGACTGACTGACTCACGTTTTAGACCGACTGACTGACTCACGTTTTAGACCGACCGACCGACTCACATTTTAGACCGACCGACCGACTCACATATTAGACCCAACGAGGACGCAAAATGAAGATATTTGTGATTGCCGCCTTATACGTTTCTCTTTGATACTTTACTTTGGTTGCGGGCTGTGCTGCGCAAGAAGAAGCAGCAACAATGATATTTGGTACGTACAACAGTGTACATTATCATTTTGAAATGTATGGTTGAATATCATTGACAATGACTATATATTAGACTTTTTTCCTTATCACAATGTTGTTGTTTAACCAAGAACTCTAGAACAATGATAAGCAAAATTAAAAATACACTTTCACTTTATTTTCCATCATTTTTATTATGTTGTAAATAGGAAAAGGTTATAGTTATTGACACCATCATATCTAATTTCATTCAGATTTATACACATTAAATTTATCAATAGCACCTCTTCAATTAACACTAAACCTCATTATAAAAATATTGACATTATCCTATCTTCAATTTCTTTGGGTTCCTTTAGCATTGAGCGGCTGATATTTTCATTTTTTACCGTACCAGTTTTTTGCCCTCCCTAAATTCATGTTTTCTGTCTAAATGATTTTGGCCTTCGAGCTTAGCTTCTTCCTTTTAAAGTATTCAGTTATTAATCATTATATGTCTATATAAAAAGTAAAATGGTTTTAATCGGGAGGGAAAAATTTGGAAAATAAACTTTTTCTAATTTTTGTTCCTTGTGTTTTGTTTACATCGGGAATCCGCCATTTTTCTTTAAATCCGTTCACATAGCAACGTGATAGACCGTATTTTTTATAGCCCGGGCTTTTACGGAAGATAGCAATGAAACTCAAAAAGGCGATATCTCGAGATTGGAAAGGAGTTAAGAGATGTATGACCCTTCATTGGATCGGGAATTTAATAGAGAATAAGTTGGGAAAGGTAAGGGTGGGTATAAAGAGACTTTCGAAAATAAATATAATCGGGCATCTTTGGCCCGATGACGTCATCAGAACCTAATAAAAAATAGAATATCTAAAGTTTGCGAAGGATTTAAGCAATGGTTGACCCCTCATATTGTATCGGAAATCATCGAGAGAATCTTTTCGGTAAATGACAAATTGATTTCAGTCAAGCAAAACATTTATTACCCTTTCAATGACGTCATTTAGGACCCAAATGACGTCACAAAACATTAAATTTACGATTTTTCGAGTTTTGATTGGTCTTCTTTTTCTTGAGTGACAATTTTTGTTATATGGGATTAAATCAGTCAAAAGTTTCCCCTTTACTATCCAAAGGGCTTTTGATGTGTTCAACAACACTCTACTCGGCGGGTGCGACGCCGGGTGACGGCTAGTTAGATTACTAAAAACGAAGAATTAACCAAAATTCTTATTATATTTTGACCAAGATCGTAGATTTGTGCTCAATCCAGTAAATCCAGTAAACCTATTAGAGGTCAGTGAACAGTAGCCGGATTTATTCCGATCAAGCAATCCCACCCATCCAGTCAACAAAGTTTTGAAATATTACGAATATATAGGAAAACAAGACAGGTTTCGTATACCTATCTCAGTGGATTTGTAAAAACTTGCTTGTATCCTAACACGCCATATTTGAACTTTCTTCAATCAAAATTCGAAAACAAACGTTTTGTAAGAGCAAATATAGAAAAACTATTACGATATAAAACCACCTTGGAGGAGCCAATAAGATAAAGGCAAACTAGACTATGCTATAGTCTAAGACAAATCACTATCTAAGAAATAAGCCTGAAGCTGAAGAAAATTCGCAAACGGTTTTTTTTCCGAAAAGAGTTTACAGTCGGTAGAGTTTGTTAGTCTTTCTTCGAAACTCTCCCGCCGATTTTTTCTCCCGCCATAACGCCATACCGCCATATTTTCCCGCCTTTACTATCACTGTAACGGACGATAACATCGTCTAAAGGCAAAGCTGAAGGCTAGAGTTGAATCCCATATGTAGGATTTGAAGTCACTTTTATAAGAACAAACTATATAAGAACATAAGGCTTCGATGGCCAAAATGTTAAGAACATGTTAAGAACATTTTAAGGCTTTGCAGACCTTAAAACACCCAATTTCTTAGGACAATGGGCAAAAATACTCACAAAATGGTGAAAAGAAGAACATCCCTAAGGCTTCAAAATTTTTGGATGTTTTTAAAAAAGACAAAAAAAAAACCGTGTACATAAACTGCGCGGCCCGAGTGGTTTTCATTAGGAACGCTAGATTGAAAGTAGAATTTAGCGCCCAATTTCGAAAGATGTAAAACGGGGAAAGCAAAGAAAGAGCTAGATTCAATCCACCATCCAAAATGAAGCGTAAATCTAAAGACATCACTTTTGCGTGCCAGGAAAGAAAAAATTGAAGATCCATTCTTCGGCTCTATATCTCTTTAGTAAAAACAAGCGCTTACTTTTTTTAAAGCTGTAATATTGTCACTAGTTTTACAGAGATTGAATAAAACTTATGTTCTATGGGTGATTGATTAATTAACTCAAACTAATAATTTAAATACACACATTTGATAAGGTGAGGTGAGAGTTGTCCCGGGGGGACCTAGGCAAAATTGGGTGAGGGACGTGCCGCTGATCAGGGTCACTTTTTTAAGGCTCTGAAGATATCTTACAGGGTCCCAAATTTACTAATTTTCAAGATGTGAATCTGACATGGTTGATTTCTGGTTGGTTTGTTTTAGACAATTTTCAGGATGAAGTTTGAAATTTTTTCAATTTGTCGTCTACTTTCAGTCATTTTTCAGTGATTTTTGCCACTTTTCATGGTGAAAATAAGAAATATTTAGATTTTTCATTCTGGCAGGGTCCCAATTTTCCGAATATTCTTATCTGACAGGGTCCACTTTTAAAACTCCAGCGGCACGTCCCCATCGGCCGTCAAGGTCAGTGAACCCCCTCCCCGGAAGAGTCCTATTCAGTATTTTCAATTTCTCCTTTCCAGGAGAAAGAGACCATTTCTAAACTCATGAAATACAAATTTTTTGTGTATTCTTTTGTTTGAACTAAGCGTTGATTTTCTAAAACTAGCATGCTTGGTTGAGTAGCCGACTTTATGTCTTATGATTCCAAATGCGTAATTAAAAAAACCAAAACAAATACAGCTCCAGTTTTCGAAGGTACACGCTTTTTTTTTATAAGAATGGTGTTTTTTCATTTCATCGTGGATATTCTTAACTTTTTGGCGAAAATCGTCCAAAAATATTCTTACGGTATTCTTAGGTTAAGATCGCAATTGGCAATATAAACAGGTTAAAATACATTAAAAATGGCATTCTTAGGTTTAGATGCTAATTTCCATGATGGTGATATTCTTACCATATTCTTAATTTTTTGGCCATTTTCATCATGGACATTCTTATAAAATGTATTCGTATAAAAAATAAGCGTGTAGTCCAAATAACAATTCGTGAATCATCCTGTTTATCCTAATGGATTAATTGCAAAGAGAAATGTAACACTTGCAAAATGCTCGAAATTCTTATACAGTAGAGTCTCTCTAACTCGAACTTCTAACTCGTATTTCTCTTTAACTCGATCCAGTTTTATGGTCCCTTCAGTTAACAATGCCTTTTTCCGTATCTCGAAATTTCCTGAATTCGACAAATTTGCGTTCCCCGTGCGTGTTCGAGTTATGGAGACTCCACTTTAACGTCAACATCACTGTATGATTCTACAACGTTGCAGCAGGAATATTTACTTCTATTATCCACTTCAAAAAATGCTGGTTCGAAAGGGAGTTGGGGTCGAGTTTCCCAGTCTAAAATTACAAACAAACACCTGAAGTTATTGTATAAATGCACTACGATATAGCCTGGCCAAGGCCTCAAACCTGATAATCTGGATTTCGTTCATTGCCTGGCCTCGGAGTTGAGAGATTTTTAAGTACAATTTTGTTTTGGCCAAAGTCCAACTGCACCTCACACCAAGCCTGTCCGTGCGACATCCAGCTAATATCTACACTCAATGCTGAAAAATGACTTTCGAAGTGGCATGGCTTTTTTTCCCAGTCGAAACCTCATTAGAATTTTCACGGGATATAATTAGGCTCCTACGTGGAAAAAAAGAAGCTTCACAAAAATGGCAAAACAAATCAATTTTGTTTACAATTACTAAAAAAAATATATACACATTTGGTAATAAATTAGTAAAGTCTCCACATAGATCTATTTTGTCCGTCACAACTCCTACAAAATTGACTAAATACAGAAAACTATACCATAATACGTAATTAGTTTGCGGAGGAGCTGCTTTCCTAATATCTTTTGAACTTCCTGCATCAATTATTCAAGACTTACATCAAAGAAATAGGGTGAGCACTCCCTAAATCGCTAACACTTTAGTGGACCTCCTTAAGTAACAATGTTTATTTTTTCTATTTTATAACCGGCGTAGTTTGCCATTCCACGTTTTTTAAGATCCCAGCTAAAGTACTTTTTTGATTAACCTGTTTCTTTTGAATGTCGTGTTTGGTTTTCTCGCGTGTGACCTGGTGCAAATTTAAATAAATTCATGATATTTATGACGTAATGTTGTCTACGGAAATACCCCGGTTTTAGTAGTGGCAAATTAAAACTGGACAAAAGTTGTATAAAATTAGCCACTACTGGCAAAAGTAGGGGTTATTCCGTAGAAAACATTACGTCGTGAATATCATGAATAACAAGTGACATCAATAAATATTTCAAAATAGTAGGAACCGGCCTAAAATAAGCTGCGAAGCCAAATCTAGTTTATGATTTGCGACATCCTTGAAATCAAACTACACTCTCAAACGCAAACATACAAACATTGTCAACTCAACTTTCTCTGTTTTTGTTGGCAAACGCAAATGACAAACATTTATAGAGTTTAAGCGGCGGAAATAAGAATTGTCACCCTGGCTAGGAGGAGCAAGCGATAAGCAAAAGTGTCAAAAGACAAGCACAACCACCTAAAAATGATGAGTGAAGCTTCTCGGCTTAGTGTAGCTAATACTAATTAAACGAATGCATGTTTAAATCTGAAATCCACTTTACAAAATAACACCCCTGTTTCTATACCGTTTGGGAAAGTTTTTTGACACCGAGCTCACACTAGTATAATAAAGTTAACCAACAACCAAATCAAGAAAAATTTAGTCAGCCGCCGAAAGTTTAATGCCCGGCCAATTTTAATTACATTTCTGTGGCATATAATTAATCACAAGTTTTCCATTACACAGGCCCGGCGTAGGGAGGCTCCAGGCTCAAAATGAGATAAAACTTGGATTCTCAGGAAGTTGAGAAAAAAACCTCATTTGCTCAAAGTTGGCGTGACTTCGTCTACCCAGTCTCCCCGCTTCCACCGGGCCTGTTAAAAAAGTTTCAGATGATAACGAAAATACTAGCAACTAAAAGTCACTAATAGCCTAATATCCAAGAAAACACAAACAATATATGTCCAACATTTTTTATTTTTCCGCGTATTACATTATTTGTATAGAATTGATCTCGTCCAACGATATCTTATCAAAACGTTCAAAGTAAAAATAATCAAATCTGTGCTACTGCTATAAAAACCAGACTGAACTAAATGTTTAAAAGGTTACGATGTAAAAGTTTTGATAAAAAACCATCATCAAAACACACATTTTAGAGATACTTCTCTGCTCTTCTCTGCGCTTGCTTTACGTTATACCACAATTTTTGTCTTCCTTTCAAATAAAACACATATTTAGTGCAATGTGTATAGAGCCTTAGCAAATACTAACGTGAAAAGCTGAGAAATTGGTGGTTTTGTTTGATACAAAATGTGACTGACAAAATAGAGATATAACCCTTAAAATTAACACCACTTATTTCGGTCCTTTTCTCTTTTCGCATTGACCCTCTAGTACGCATTGGCCCTCTAGCGACCGCAGCATGAAGGTAGGGCATCCAGCTGCGGTGCGCAAGGTTGTGGGTTCGATCCCAAGCCGGGTCATTACAAAGACTCCCAAAATGGTACTTGATGCCTCTCTGCTTGATGCTCAGCAACTAAAGAGACGGATCAAGGGTAAGTGGATAAATCCAGGAAAAAGAGTGGCGCCCTCCCCTACAGGTAGACAGCTATACGAATATTAATAGATACAATATTGAAGAAGACCACACGAAGTAAACTCGTGTCCTTGATACTGTATGTAATGATAATTCAACGTGTAAACTAGGCCTTACTAGAATTGATTACGGAAATGGAGATCTTAAGGTTGACCTGATTCACCAAAAAAAGTCAAGTGTCTTCAATTACAGTACGTAATTGTCAGACATGTAATAATGTTTTGGGTCTAGTGAAATACAGTTATCTATTATATGATGTGTGGGTGCTCTGTTCGAATAATATGTATTTTCTACTCAGAGCTAGCGAACAACTCGTCCAAAACCGAACAGAATATAATGCGTAAGAAAAAACAAGGAAGGTACCCAGGGGAGGGGTTTTGCCGATCGACGATGGTGTGCCACCCGTGCCACTGGAGCTCGAAAAGTAGGCCCAGCGCAGATCTCATTTTTGGAAATTATTATTTACAAAATATTGCCAAAGATATCCCTAAATGGGATCAGAATTCCAAAAAGTCGAAATTCGTCTAATTTTCTCCAAGGCAACCTTTTGACGGACCGGCTTTCTTTATTTTGTGTTTTTTACTTGCTATGTTTCCTATAACATTTATAATTCATACCTTATGTACCGGAACAACAACCCGGATATAAAATGACAATCACAACAAACCAGACTTCCGGAAAAAAGACAAACTGTTTACTTTTCCATATCAAATTTTCAAACAACTTTCCAAACTTTATGTAAATGAACAAACGACATCCTTTCACTGCAATGTCTTCACACAAAAGATCTGGAACGCCGATAACACCAAACTCTAAAATTAATACTGGAATGGACCCGTGCATATTATTGTTGTGAAGAGAAAAATTAATAAAAAATTCGACAGCTCTGACTACCATTTCGAGGCACAACATAGTCGGATCTATTTGTTTGCTTATCCGGTCTTAACTTCGGAGAATTCATGATATGTATCATTGCAATGTCTTCCACGGACCCAACAGCTGATTTGTTGAAAGTGACGTATTAGCTGATTATACGTCACTTACAACCAATCAGCTATTGGGTCCATGATGTCAGAAGACATTTGTCAGAAGACATTGCAATGGTGCATATCATGAATAGTCCAGAAAGTTTAGTTCGGTGGCCACCACGGAGAAAAATAATAAAGTAAACTCCCTTTACCTAGCTCGCACCTTTTTCATTCTAAACTCTGTTCTATAATTCGAAAAAAACGTTCATAACACCATCGATGATAACACCCATAAGATGAACGTTTAATGGGTGTCTATTTTCTACTGAACAGTTCTAATGAAAAAAGATAGATCTACAATCAGTGACAAAATATGTGACAATTTCTTGAAAAATCCCCCCCCCCCCCTAATATCAGTATTGATGTGAGCTTTTTCTGTGCATGGTGGCAGCCTTTCCACCCATCAACATTGATACTAAGGGGGGATTTCTTGCCACAATATTTAGTCACAGATTGTAGATATACGATTCAATACATTTTAAATCCACCAAGTTCATAAAAATGAAGTGTTTCACATTCAACGATATAGCCACCTACCACAGTTTCCAGGGATAAGGATCCTGATGTTTAAGTCCTATAGGACTCTAGAGTGATTTACAAAGAAAACATGAAATCCAAAAACAACAACAATTTAATATGGCGACATATATTGACGGAAAACGGTTTTAAAACGATTAAAGTTTAGGTTTAGAGGATGACTTAATCTCTCAGCTGGAGAGCTGTCAGGTCCGTTTTTGGGAGATCAGTTTACAAAGGATGCGCTCCACCCTAGAGTGTAAATTGAAGGGATAACGCTTCCATAACGTTTTGATGTTGTTTTGAAGAAAAGCAAACTTCTCCATTGATAGATTTATGGTTTATAGATTCATTGATTGATGAAACTGACTAAACGCCCTCTTCTTATAAACGCCCGTATGAATAGATTCCTACTTCGAGCTAATCCGCCAAACTTCATTTGAAGTTTCGCAAAAAGTATCGATGATCTCAATACCCCTACATTTATCTCGTATCAAAAACGAATATTTTGAATATTATCTCCGCCCCCGACCCGTAAACCCTAAAACTGAATTTGTTTAAGATGCGTTCCACAATTTATGAAAACTTTTCAGCTGCTGTAATTATAGAAAGACCTGTATCCTATGCTCTGAGATTACGCACTTTCGATGAATCTTTTCTACGCTTGTTTGTTGTTATAATCTGACTAGTTTGGCTTTTATTTAAGATCCTGATGATTCCATGATTACTAGTTCTTTTGTTTTCAATGAATGTGTGCTGAAAGAATTGCTGTTTCTTGTCACCTTGTCACAGTGTATACTCTTTCTTACACTGTCATATTCACGGTATAGAAATGTCCCGTCAACTCAAATGGCATTATTGGTCTTTTGAGAGAGCATTTTAGGCTTTTTCATCATTTCATGTCATTACATTTCTAACTCTCTTTGGTTTCGAGCCAATAGTTGACTTTCGCATCTATCTCAAATATAATCATCTGCAGCGGAGATACAAAAAGAAGCTTTCAATGAAATTAGAATTAATAGCGGTTTTGTGCTCGTTGAAAAAATAATCATGAGTGGAATATTATCAAAAAATAAGCAATATTCATTTGTGTGATTCTTAGATCTAAGAACATCATCACTTTGAAATAATTTCGAAATATTTATTGAATTGAAAGATATCATCCAAAGTTTGTTACTCATTGATTGACTTTCACAATCATAAAAGCAACAAAAAAACCTATTTTAAAGCATCGACAGAAAAATAGTTCGTCCTAGCCCTACTTGCTTAGCTAGTAAGACTAATGTCTTATAAAAATAAGCGAGATAACTTGAGTACCTACGAAACCATTGAAACCTGACAAATATTTCGGCCTAGCTCCACTTGCTTAGCTAGAATGGCCAATCTCTTAAAAACAAGTGAAAACACTGGAGGTCCTATGAAACCATTGAAAATATTTCTTGCTTAGCTAGAATGATCAATATTTCTTAAAAAAAACACCAGATTACGTGTGCCTAATGTCTGATGTAATATGTTTTTGAATACAGTATTACTATAAATATCTTTACATCTACAATAGCAGCTGCCTCAAAATTTTGATAGAATATTGTTGAAAGATTGGCATTAGTAAATATATAAAAATTAATAAAATTTGCTGAGGTTTACCTGAGCAGCGAACATTTATTCGATGTTCTGTGCGAGGCTTGGGGACACGAGAAGTTTTTTTCGCGTTGGTGCAATGCAACATGCTCCATCCCACCAACCTGAAACGCTTTCTTGTGTCTCCACCCCATTTTTCTTTGTAATAAAATTTGTGCTTCTCTCACTTCTGTCCCAGGGACAAAATCAGCGTGTCTTTTGGGTATTTCCCTCACTTTTTGTCCCATGAAAAAAAAAATAAACCATAAGGCGAATGATAAAAAATGTTTTGTTTCCGGAATGCGGGTGAAGGAAAAAAGTTATCATGCGGCCGGCCGGAAAATAATTTTTTTTTGCTATTTTTGATAATTTATGGCTCATTGAAATAGAGTTTAAGAATAACACAACATAAATTATGCCCTAAATTACAACAAGTACGGACTACTAACGAACGAAAGTTTGCGGCCGGGTCAGAAAAAAATTTCTCGTGTCCCCAAGCCTTTATTCTTGCAAGGTTTTCTTATGTTTTATCAACAAAACTGTCATCACACAATGAACAAATGTAAAATGTAGCATGATTTTATTCAAATTCTCTTCGACTTACACGCTTTTTTTATAAGAATGGTGTAAATCCATTTCATCATGGATATTCTTAACTTTTTTGGGAAAATCATCCTGAAATATTCTTACAACATTCTTAGGTTAGGATCCTAATTCAGACTAGATTTAACATATATACAATCATGGTCGTAATATTTGAGAAAAAGGGGAATTCACCGGGAAGTTTTGAAACCGCAATCGATTTGTAAATGCTCTAAAGTAGGCTGGAAGGGTTTTCACTCTGAGTTTTAACATGAGACTTAAGATCCAAAAGTTCAAAGATGGTCCAATAAGGCTCATAATATAGCCTGGAAGTCTATAAACCCAAGCCAAATTGAAATATGCGATTAAATTTAAGAGATGGCCCAAACTCGACTTTCTCGCCCGAACTCTAAATTTCGAAAAACAAGGAAATAAGCTTAATTCTCAAAAGATTTCGACCATGATCGTAGTACATACGACTCTAATACAATAATGACCGGTTAGTGAGGGCTGTACTGAGAAATATTGCCCGAGGTCAAGTAACGACCGAGCTTGCGAGGTTGTTGCGTTGACCGAGGGCAATATTTTCAGTACAGCCCGAAAAAACCGGTCATTATTGTATTTGTTAACCGTTTCCTTCAGCTTCGATTGATTCATAGTGCTTTATCCAGGAAAAATAGCGAAATAAAGCGAAAAAAACAAGCGAAGAGAGATCAAAAATTGTTATAATTTCTGACGTCAGAAAGAAAAAGTGAGAGAAATGATGTCACCGCATTGTTCATTTTCCATTGAAAAAGTGACGTCACAATGAATTTTCCTAACGACGGGCAACTCTGGACAGCGTAGGCCCGTCGTCATGCAAAAAGAACCATTTGCATTGCGCAAAAAGCCGTGTAGCCCGATTTGAAAAAGTAACCGGTTAACAAAAGCATAAAATGGCATTTTCGTGAAAGGAGCGAGCCTTAATTAGGGGTAATTGACAATTTATAATTAAAAATACTCTAAAAATGGCATTCTTAGCTTGAGTATGATGATGGTGGTATTCTTAGCATTATTCTTAATTTTTTGGCCATTTTCATCATGGAAAGGTTGTGCTCTTCGTTTTTTCAAAAAAATGGAGAACTTTTAATAAAATTTCAAAAAATGGAAAAAACAACCAAAATTCGACAAAAACTGGCATCACCTGACAAGAACCTGACCCTTGATGAAGATGAGATTGACAACAACCGTTGTACGGAGCATAATTGCATTAAAGATAATGAAAAAATGAAGATTCAATGCCATAAATGTCAAAGAATGCTACATTATGCCTGCACTGGACTACCATCATACCAGCTGAATATGTTTTTGAATAAAGGTTACAGAAAATACCAATGCATAACTTGTTGTTCTCCGGCAAAAGACCTCAGCATAAAAATCCATCATCAAGCAGAAAGAATAGAATGCTGTACACATAGCTATAAAAAAATTGATGCATGTGAAACCATAATACACCATAAAAGTGAGAATGAAAAGAGACTTAACACCGTGGTCAAGGACTTAAAGGCAAAATGTCAGGAATACCTAAAAGACAAAAATCAAGTAACTGATCTAATCCAGAGCCAATTTTCCGTCCTGGAAAAGAAGCTATCCACTAAAATTGAAGAGACAGTGAATGCTAAGATTTCGAAAGTCCAAGTGGCTAAAGAACCAAAAAGTTTTGCCGACGCTGCGAAAGTAAATGGTTCGTTGAACCTAAACAACATGAAGCAGTTACTCAGAAGAGAGAAAGTCGAAGAACAAATCGAAGACCAAAGAAAGCTGTCAATAGACGCAAACATCATCATCCACGGGGTGCGTGAAAAAGAAAATGAAGAAGATATCCATTTCGTAAACGAACTTTTGAACGACGTCAACGTAAAAACTCAACCAACCTTCGTCTCTAGAGTTGGAAAACAATCAAATGGTGTGCGTCCAATCAAAGTCGCCTTCAAAGACAGCCATATAAAGTACCGCTTCATGAAGAAGTTGACTGAACTAAGACAGCACGAGAAGTACGTAAAATTGAGCATCACCGACGATTTAACGAAAATTGAGAGAGAGCAAATCAAAGAATGGAAAAGAAGAGCAGACGAGATGAATAAAGCCAAGTCGAATGAAGACTTTAATTGGAGGGTGCGGGGAAGTCCTCGTGACAAACTGTACCTAAAAAAGATTTTTTGTACAAGATCGGTTTAGAGGCCCTCGTGTGCCTGGACTGTAATTCTTTAATAAATAAATAAATAAATAAATTTTAAAAAAGTGTATCCTTATTTAAAAAAAGCGTGTAAGTATTCCCATAAGTGAAAGCAAAATTAATGGCTTTCTCCCAAAGCAACAATACAACAGTTTGCTATCAATAATATAACAATAGCGTTCAGTTTGAGGCCGTTGTTGTTATTTTCTGCCAGCGCAGTTTGATTATTAGCCCGAGATTGTCATTTGGGCCCGACGCGAAGCGGAGGGCGCAAATGGCACTAGAGTAAGTATCTTTGCGAGCGGGCCGCAAATGACCAAAAAGTGTTTTTTTTCTGACGTCGGTTTAGTCTCATCGCTTCAATGCAACGACTTCAATAAAGTTCCGAGCGGGCCGCAAATGATGTTATCGCCCTATAACCAGGGCAGTTAATGATATTTCAGCCCTGTGAAGCGCAACGCCTTAGATTTCTCAGCGCAGGTATGACAATTTGAGTCACAAAACCCTTCAATACCGCCCGCCGTTCGAAACTTTAATGGCTTACTTAATGACCGCTATATGGATAATAATATAATACAATAGAATAGTAGGAGTGGTATTTTCATCTATATTTTTATCATATCCATGGTTATAGATAATACCCTTTATTTACTCTAATTGCAAATCACCCAAATCAGATAATAGTCAATTAGAAAATAGGTTAATAATGAAGGCTAACAGTGAGGGAGATCGGGGGTAAGTCAATAGAACCGTACACGCTTTGTTAAAAGAATGTATGCTCGTTCAGAATATTTATGATGAAATTGGCCAAAAAATTAAGATTATGCTAAAAATTTCACCATCGTGGAATTCGGCAATAGAACCTAAGAATGTCTGTCATTTTTAGAGAATTCTTAGCTGCGAATATTTTTTAAGGCCATTTTCAGGATGATTTTTCCCAAAAAGTTAATATTGTTAATATCCTGGATAAAATGAAAAAACACCCCATTCTTATAAAAAAACGTGTAATTAATTGCAACGGTAAGTAGTGCTTAAGCTCTATAGAAAAGTCTAAACCAGTATCATCAGGATCAATAGAATTTTTTTTATTATTTAATGAGTAATGGTTCTCCTTCAGCGAGGTGTTGATGAATAAAAGAAACGGATTTTTGAAAGTAAATAATCATGCCAGATGTTGTTTTTAAATAAACATATTGAGAAAGTTTTTTTGGTGCAAATAAAATGGTTATGCTTTGAATATTTAGGCTGTACGTAGACCTTTTTTATTTTTGATGTTTAATGGCATAAAAAGGTAAGTGGTAATCAGAGACTGCTACATTTTTTCAAAGCAAAGAAGAGAAAATTTAATATACGTAATCAAAATAACTATTTCTTGTTGACGCCAACCGATGGTGCCTCCTTAGTCAGTATATCATGTCACTTTTAAAGTGGAGCTGCGTCTCCTGTAATTATTTACAACTTCTTTGCCTTTAGAACAAGATGTTTCATCTCCACCAGGGACAATTACTCGCTTTCAATTCAATTGGACATTACACCTTACACAAACTGCTTGAACATTTTTCACTGATTGCAAAGCCAGCAGCCACCAATGGCGGTGAAGCGTTGAGTCAAGTCCTTACCAAAAATGCAGCGATGGTAAAAAAAATGTCAAACTTGAAAATGAAACGAGCTGCCCTATATCAGGATTTTCCCAATGGGACTTTCCAACTCTCTATCCCAATTTCTCAACTTGATACAAGTGCACTCGCTCAACTTCTTGATCAAATACCAGATTTCCCAACTTCAACGTTCGAGTCAATGTGTGCAAATTGCCAAGACAAACGACTTTTCTGTACTAGCTGCAAAACTTGTCAGCAATGTATGTTGGACAAACATGGTGCCACTCCTTGGCAAGATCTCTTTGAGAAACTTGTTAATAAAATAACATCGGGAATGTGCAAGATGCAAGAATTGCGAATGGCTTTGCGAATGGTAAAAATAATCCGAAACATTACATCACATTCTACTAGTATTCACTGTGAAGAAATGGACAAAGGAAATTTCTCTGATGTAAAACTTGCTAAAAACAGCAATTCATGGCAAAATATAAAGGACACTATCTCCTTCGCACTAGAAGTAGCGTTGAATTATCTGACCCAAGTTTCGAATCATATTTCAAATCCTGTAATAACCGACCAAGAAAAGAATCGCCAACTTGAAGCTGTCCGTAGAATTGGCATGGCAACAACACTTGAGGAACTCACGGATTTCAATGACAGTATTAAAAACATTATCCAAATAGAACAGTTTACACAGTTTACTGAATTACTTCATGAAGCTATCAATCACAAACCCATAGATGTTGTCATAAAGTTTAAATTCAAAAAGGCATTTGAATTTGATTTAAAATGCGAGGAGGCAAAGGAAATAAAAGAGGTTTTTCAAAAGGCTTTGGAAAATTACCATGTTTTCATGTTTCCAAACGATCCAGAGAAAAAGCTTAATGCTTTTTTGGTTGGAAAATCAGACAACCATGCTGAGAAAAAATCAAAAAAAATCTCGTTGCAGTTTAAAATTTATTCTTCCGAAAAAATGTCATTAGCTGAGTACGAAAATCCTGACTCGATTGTTTCCAATAGCTTATGGCAGAAGCTGAAGGAGGAATTAGAAAGTAGAAAGAAAATCAAAAAAGTGTATCTTATCCGGTGGGCAAAAGGGTCGATTCTTATTTATCTTTCTTTGTTGAAGGAAGGGGATGAAATTTGGTTTGAAGAAGAAATTGAAACAGTCGATCAAATGTTGCCTGGCTTTGCTAATAATATCGAGAGTTTTTTTAATAATGACGTAAATTGTACCGTCGAACGAATCAAATGTGAACCTAGGCAGTACGAGAATGATGAATTTTGTGAAGCATTCCTGACTTTTCGTGTTTATTCATCCGAACAAGTGACTAAGTCGTTGGTAAATCTTGGCGATAATCCAGAGTTCATCAAGATTTTATCATCTCAAAGTCAACATATTTCATCCTTTTCACCAGGTAAAAGAAATGACTCCAGTAATTTTTAGGTAGTTTAATTCAAGACTTTAAAAGTATACAACTCATCAAAAAATCAAAAATGAGTAAAACCTCCAATTAAAAGACACTCTAAAAGGCGGACACCTCTGCTTAGCGGACAATTCCATTTTCCCCGGTCATTTCTTAGTTAAATTCCTAAAAAATTAGACAGGATTGATTTATTCAAACCATTGCTTTATTCAACACTTCAAAATTTTCATTGAACAAATTGGTTACAGAAGTTTGGAGCCCTCCCTTTATCCAATCGGTGAATTCACTTACGTCACAAAAAGATAAATTACAGGGACCTCAAGACTACTAAAATTCATAAAAACTAAATTGTTGCATTTGAATAATGATTTTCTTGTTCTTCCATGTTCTACTCCAAAAAAACCATTCAGACCAAAATTTTACATACTTTACCCCTTTAGCCCAAAATTAGAGCACAAAATTGAAAATTTTTTAATAGGCGGACACTTCTATTTAGTGGACATTAACCCTTTCCCCGATGGTATCCACTAATTGAAGATTGCACAACATTTATCATATTCACTTTACATTTCATTGTAGCTAAACTGTTGGATTCAAAACGATTGGAGGAGGAATCGCCTGAATATACTGAAACGAGAGGTAACAAAATATTGCATTTTCTTATTTATTTCCACGCAGTTATGATAGCACGGACCAGTTTTGACCTACAAATGGATACTTTTCTACGTCACCTATAAGACTACATATCCAAAGATAAAAAGTTTTCTTGGGAAACCGTTCTGATAATTAAGTATCTTTTATTAGAAACATTTCGTTGGAGCATTAGTGAAAGACCACTTGATTGTCTTGGTTCACTGTAAAATTTAGCCAAAAATTCCGTCCCGGTGGAAACCATACCCTACAATTTCATCCCCAGTGGGAAATTAAAAGTATGAAATTAAAATCCAAAACCATCCCTACTGAGAGTATTTATCCTCATTGGGATTTCGATAGCAATTTTTATTCCAGCTGTGGGAAAAAAAGTTCCACCAGAGCTGTGAGAAAGGGGTGTACTTAAGTCTTAGAATGTAAAGACTGCCAATTGTTGTAGTTTGGCCCATAATAATATCTGATAAGTATCTCTGCCAGTAGCCTAGTTTTGAAATATAAAATAACGTTTTGATATTTATATTCGCTTTACATTTTATTGTAGCTAAACTATTGGAATCGAAAGAGTGTGAAGAGGAATCACTTGAATATGCTGGAGCAAGAGGTAACAAAATATTGCATGATTGTTCTTACTCATTTCCATGTAGTTATTACACAGAAACCTCCAATAAGCGGACACCATTGGGAATTAGGGTTATTAAAAGCGTCCGCCTTTTAGAAACCTTTCAATTCTGTGCTCGAATTTTGGTATAGGGTACTATTAAGGGATTAAGTATGTAAAATTTTGGTCCGAAGTGCTTTTCTAGAGACACGCAGCAATCTAGTCTTTATGAATCATAGTAGTCTTGAGGTTCCTGTAATTTATCATTTTATGACGTAATCGAATTCACCGACTGGATAAAGGGAGTGGTCCAAATGTCCAAACTTTGAAGTGTTTAAGAATTAAATAGTTTTGGATAAATCAAACCTGTCTAATTTCTTATAATCTGTGACCAGTTTGACTGTCGATGTCCGCTAATTAGAGAGGAAAAAGTAGGGTTGTCCATTTCATGCAAAAACTTTGTCCGCTTATTGGAGGGTCCGCTTTTTGGAAACTTTTTATCAGGATTTGACTAGGAAATTTCCGGGAAAATTTCATCCGCTAATCAGAGGTATCCGTTAATTGGAGGTTGAACTGTAGCATGGCCGAACATTTAAATTTGAGCACAAATTAACCAAGTTGACCTAGAAATAGATGCCTACATCACTTGTAAGAATCAACATCCAAAGACATGAAGTTTTCTTGGAAAATAATCTTGATAGTGAAAGCAGCTTTGATAAAATATCTTTTCGTTAGAGAATTAAGGAAGTAAAGGCTAAACTAGGCTTAATTTTTTTTATAGGGTTTTCCAAAAATGATGGCTTGATTCATATTTTTATCATTCTTTGCGATACAAGCCTTAAACGAAAAGTTGGTGATCTTGCCAATGAATTGAGCATGATAGATGAAACCATTATTGTCAAAACTATCGAAGACGTTCCCAAAGTTAAAGGAATCCCTGATTTTGGTAAACAGTTAGAAGGAGTATTAGATTGGGCAGATTCAGTTTTAATTGTGTCATCACAAAATTTCTCATCTTTTATGAAGAAACAGATGACGGATAACCTTCCGCCTTTGTTGGAAAAGAACTTTGAAAGCAGCCAAGAAGTATTAAAAAGATTTTTTAGAGAAGACTTTACATATCCTCGATATAAGCTGTTCGGTCTATCTATGGATGGAGATGAAACATTACGAAAGTTTTCTTTATTTCGAAAAGTGAAAATGATTCGAAAAAGAGGACACGATGAATCACAATCTGACTTTGCACGCAAAATTATTGACGAAGTGAAGGAGAGAAAATCATTTTTTGACCATTATTACCATGATTAAATATTTATCAGAAAATTGGTACCAGCAATTTTCTTTTTTTTTATTTATTTTCATTATTATAGGCGCAGTAGTGTAGTGGGCATCGTTCTTGACTTCCGTGCTGGAGGTCAGTGTTCGATTCCCACTCGGTGCTGCGATTCACTTGGCAAGTGAATGTACCTTGGCCCGGGTCAACCCATACCATTTTAGGGGAATAGGGTACCATCACTCTGATGCAAGAGTATGGGGAGATATGCTGGACATTGAATGTGGTGTGGTGATGGTACTCATATGTTCAGTACCTGCAAGAACGCAAGGTTCTCCCGTACTGTTCAAGTATCATCATCGATACAGCACGGCTCTGATGTGTCGCGAGCACAGAGTACAATGTCTGGTAAGCGCTGTGATTTCCCTATCTAGGGGTAGGAAACTATCCCGGGATAGGGTCTGGTCCGATGATATCGGAGCTTCTCCCCTTCTCTCATTATTATAGTAATTCTTATAACTGTGAAAAAAAAATCATTCAAAAAATGGGTCTGCCTTCCAGTGCAAAATCCTATACGCAATCTTGCAAATTACCATAGTTTAAACCCTATTAGCCCCAGAGGGGGGGGGGGTAGAATCTACCACGTAGGAATTCTTTTGCGTATATCTTGGGGAAAAATTTTTTAAACGACTTGAAACTCTCTGACTTTTATCAAAATATTATTAAGAGTAGTTATGCAAAATTTTAGGGTTATAGCTTGTCCAGATCGAGTTTTATGACTTTATTGTGAAACTTGACATAAAACCCAGCTAAAATCGCTTAAAACTCAAAATTTTAAAGTGCTGATAACTTTTGAACTACTTATTCAATCATCTTCAAATTTTGACATGTGATAGGTATTGACAATATAAATTTGAAAAAGTAGAAAAAAAAATTTAAAAATGATGACGTCATCATTCATGACGTCATCAAATTTTGAAGATTTTACTCATCTTCAGAACAGATTTTAAGATAAAATCTTCATGGAAACTGCAAAACCGGCAATTATGTTAAAAAAAAACCTTTTATCTCTCAGAATTTTCAAACAGAATCTAAATATCATTATTGGTTCGATTGTAATAAACATGTTTGTAAACCATATATTTTGGCTTTTTGCCGACAGGTTGAAATTTTGGGATGACATCATCGGTTTTTGAATGACATCATCAAATTTTTTTTTGTTCCAAGGAATTTGTGTCATGATGGAGAACATCTGTACCAAATTTCATGACCGTAGCTCTTCTAGATCAAAAATAATCGAGGGTGGTAGATTCTACCCCCCCCTGGGGATACAAAAGTAAAAAAAGCTTGGGGCTAATAGGGTTAAACCTTTCAGATGTTGAAAATTTTCCCAACCTTCAGAGCTTTAGCGTGTCGGATTGAAACTCTCTACATCTGGGTGCCAGATAAATTTATATCGTATAAAAATTTCATAGCTTTAGCCACCATGCATATTTGTTTACGTTTTGTTTAAATTTTTCATAGCTTAGCTACCATATTTTGATTTTAGTATATTTTGCCAACCTCAGGACATGCTCTCAAAACCATGTTGTTTTTTGTTGCCTTGACAACTTGTTGCATCAAGTGTATTTAAGGTATTCAGCTTCTCACTTGACTCATGACAGCCATGGAGTAAGGACCTCAGCTTCAGATTGGGGTATTTATAAACTCAAATCATTTAACAACTGAAGACAAGTCACAGTCTTAGTTTGTTTTGTCTCATCACACTTACCTGTATGGCCACACCTTCACAGTTTTTACTCATGGCCTAACTTGTAAGTCAGCCATCTTGTTTTTGTTTTTTACTTTTTTCACTCACATATAGGTTAAGGTTAAGTTAGACGTATACATTATATATTTATTTACTCATAGGGGGTCACACTGAAAAATTAAAGCATGCTTTAAATATTGGAGTTTCCTCGAAGCCGAAAAAATTGAAGCAGAAGGCAGGAACATCAAAAGGATGAGAAATAAATAGCGTCTATTTAAATTTTCGTAATGGCGGGAGCCAAGGTTTTGCTCATTTTCCACTTGGCCTCTCACAAATATGTAATTTTTCATTTTCAATTATCAATTACTCATATGTACAAACTATATATTTGTTAGCATTCATTCATTGTATTTATTTAGTTTGGACTGTATTGAAATATCAATTCAGCACAATTTCAATCGTTTGAACGTGACCATCCGTGGTAAACCCCACAACACTTACTTTGTATGGACGTAAAAACGGTATAACAGTGTTATGATAAAAACTTTCATTTTTCTTATACTTTTTAAATATTTCCCGTTTTCCAAAAGGGAAATATTTATTAAAACGGGCTTTCTCCATAATTTCCCGTGTCAAAACGCCTTCCGTACGCCCTGACTGACGCCCGTTTTTAATTTCACAGCGAAAAAATGCACCCAGTGAAGTATAAGTAATGTATCGTAATTCGAGTCGACTGATAAACTATATATATAATATATGTTACAAGTTCCTTACGGATTCTCAAGCCCGCTTATAATAAAACTAAGGGAAATATTTATTAAAACGGGCTTTCTCCATAATTTCCCGTGTCAAAACGCCTTCCGTACGCCCTGACTGACGCCCGTTTTTAATTTCACAGCGAAAAAATGCACCCAGTGAAGTATAAGTAATGTATCGTAATTCGAGTCGACTGATAAACTATATATATAATATATGTTACAAGTTCCTTACGGATTCTCAGGCCCGCTTATAATAAAACTATTACATGTTAGTAGCAGACCCGACTGGCAATTGTTATGTAGCAGGTTGAAACATGAGTTTTTGCTAGAAAGATGCAGTTTGTTTTCACCAAGTTAAATCTTCAAAATAAATCAAACTGTGTGGGTTTCTTTACTTCCAAACAACCTACCAATAGTTTTGGAACACTCCATAATAAAGGAAGATGGCTGTTCTTGTGGATTGACTTTCTGGTTACCCCATATAAACACGATGCGACATGAAAGTGAAGAGACATGATTTGTTGGTTATTGTTTGATTTCTTGACTTGTATATCTCATGGCAAATGGGATAGCATATGACTTTTCATGTATTGCTTGGCTCTACATATGATACCTCTAACTTTGAACACCTCCAGAATGTTGAAAAAAGCATTTTATGAGATAAGTTTCGATTGTAATTTTCATGGAAATTTTTAAGCGACAGATTTGACTTGGCGTCAGTTTTGTTTGGTTGATAAATCTTTAGCTTCACCATGACCGTGGGATGATTTTCAATAAACTTTTGTTGTTATACACAGTCACTCTTACACATGATGACTCCAGCCATGATTGGTATCAGACAGTCAGAATGTTGGAAAAAAAAATTTTACGAGAAATTGTTGATAGAAATTATATTGACTTATTTTTACAATTTTGGTGGTGTGGGTTTTGTTGGTTGATAATGTTTACACCGCGGGATCCTGTTACGGTATATTGATTGTTGTTTGTTGGAATACACCGTTTAACAGTCTCGCCATCTCCACCGTAGAGGCGGTAGGTAAAAATGCTCACTTTAGTACTGTGGCTGGAAGGTTAGAGAAATGTAAACATTGCCATTTTTTTTCCTTCCTTTAAAGAGAATGTTTTAGATGTTTGAACATGATATTAATGACAATTTTATGTATCTCTCCTGAAAAAATTTCACAAAAATTCATCAAGAGGAAAAGAAGTTATGATTAAAAGGAGTTCTTTACCTACCATTTCTCTGCTGGGTTTTCTTATGAGAACTGGATGTTTACCTACCATTTTTTACGGGGGAGAGTGAAGTTTCTTGTGGTTGCCAAAATCAAAAAACAATAGAAAATTGTTCATACAAGTGTGCAAGCAACACCTGTTAAACGGTGTGTATTGATTACCAAAAAAAAGAGAACCTTTTTTTGATAAATACTTTATTTTTTTCATGACATCTTTCTCTAGTCTTGTCTTGTAAACCAATGCAGTGTCTGTTTTCAAATCTTGAATTCTCTATACCTACTGAATTTTTAAAATATGCATGGCTGTATCATTGTTATGCTGGAGTACATAATTATTCAATATGGCTGCCTCTTTAAAAAAAGGTCTACTGTTTACAAGCTATTTAAATGCTTTAAAACTTTGAGCCACATTTCTTTCTTTGTTGCTATTAAAGATAGATTTTTACTTTGTCGTAATGTAAATTTATTGTAAAGTTTTAGTTTTTGAGTTTAGTTCATCTGCAGTAGTATTTTTTCAGTAATCCTTAAATCTTGTGAATAAGGTAACATTTAACCAGACTTATTGCCCTCATTATATTCAAATTTATATTTTTTTTAGGACTGATAAGTACATATTTTTAAACACCAAATCAAAGCAAACAACATGCCAGTTCTTTCTGGACAAATATATGTATACTTTATTATGTGTGCTTTTTTATATATGTCAATAATGACCTTCATTTTTAAGGAAATATTTAGTCGCAATTTTGCGATTCTTGTTTAAACTAAAACCGTAGACATTGATAAGTGATCAGGCTAACCAGGGAGTAGACTAAACGTATTAAACCGAAATCTAGTTTTATCAGCGTGTGTTATGAATTTGAGAAGCTTTCATGATTCCTTTTTAAAAATTTCGGATGTAAACATTTTGACAAATATTGTTTCAATTGACTTGAAATTTTTTTCATAATCAGACATACCGACTCGCTATCTGAAAGATAGTTAGAAAGTGAGGCACGCAAGTCTTTTTCAAATTTGCGTTATCCAGCTCCGCCATTAAATATCCCTGGCTGAACGCATAATTTCTGATTTATTTTGGAAAACCAAAATCTAGTTTATTAGGAAAGACGGGAAGTGATCAGTCTAACCAAAGGAGTAGACTGGGCGCGCCCTAATGTGATTTACTTTGAAAAGCCAACACCTACACATTGAATAATGGGGAAGCACAATCTTAGAAAAAGGAACCAATCAAAGAATTACTTATCTCCAAAAATATCCTGCTTAATAGGCCTTTTCATAAATTATTTTGAGTGCAACCCATTGATATTAACCAAAGGGCTAGAGAAGCATCTCTAACCGTTCCCATGTAAGAAAGAGCGAAGCCACTTATTTCCCATCCGCCGCGCCTAAAACACGCCTAAAACACGCCACAATCATGACAATGGATTGTATCTAGCGGTTCTTTTGTTTTTGAGGACTGTATTTTTCATAGATTTTACTTTCAATCCGGCGTTTGTGCAAAAACCACACACGGGCGTTCTGGGAGTCTCGAGTCTACCGGGTGTCTCTGAAAAAACTTCCCCCTATTTGATTCAAAATTGCGAAAAAGTGAAAAAATGTATTAGCTTGATTTTTTCGAAATCGTTTAGAGGAGGGTTTAATTTAAATTTTGGTATATCAAACTTTAAAATTGCTTCATTAGATCAAAAGTTATGACAAAAAGAGTAAAAATATTGTTTTCAAAAAGAGCACAAAAAGACGAAAAAACAGGGTATCAAACTAGACAAGAAAACACTGTACTTTATTAACAGTAAAGTTTTACTTTTGAACTCCTCTGTGCATCTTTTTTGTTTTATTATTCGTTTTTAATGATTTTTATTGCCAATTTAGAGCTCCTTTTGGGTTCATTAATGAACATGAAGTTTCAACAAGCAACAAACTTTTATCAAAATTTTTCCAAAAGTTTCCAACGCTTAGCGAGTCTATTTGAGTGGAGAAGAGAAAGTTTGAGTGTCTTTTTAAATATTTCCCGTTTTCCAAAAGGGAAATATTTATTAAAACGGGCTTTCTCCATAATTTCCCGTGTCAAAACGCCTTCCGTACGCCCTGACTGACGCCCGTTTTTAATTTCACAGCGAAAAATGCACCCAGTGAAGTATAAGTAATGTATCATGATTCGAGTCGACTAATAAACTATATATATAATATATGTTACAAGTTCCTTACGGATTCTCAAACCCGGTTATAATAAAACTATTACATGTTAGTAGCAGACCCGACTGGCAATTGTTATGTAGCAGGTTGAAACATGAGTTTTTGCTAGAAAGATGCAGTTTGTTTTCACCAAGTTAAATCTTTAAAATAAATCAAACTGTGTGGGTTTCTTTACTTCCAAACAACCTACCAATAGTTTTGGAACACTCCATAATAAAGGAAGATGGCTGTTCTTGTGGATTGACTTTCTGGTTACCCCATATAAACACGATGTGACATGAAAGTGAAGAGACATGATTTGTTGGTTATTGTTTGATTTCTTGACTTGTATATCTCATGGCAAATGGGATAGCAAATGACTTTTCATGTATTGATTGGCTCTACATATGATACCTCTAACTTTGAACACCTCCAGAATGTTGAAAAAAGCATTTTATGAGATAAGTTTCGATTGTAATTTTCATGGAAATTTTTAAGCGACAGATTTGACTTGGCGTCAGTTTTGTTTGGTTGATAAATCTTTAGCTTCACCATGACCGTGGGATGATTTTCAATAAACTTTTGTTGTTATACACAGTAACTCTTACACATGATGACTCCAGCCATGATTGGTATCAGACAGTCAGAATGTTGGAAAAAAAACATTTTACGAGAAATTGTTGATAGAAATTATATTTACTTATTTTTACAATTTTGGTGGTGTGGGTTTTGTTGGTTGATAATGTTTACACCGTGGGATCCTGTTACGGTATATTGATTGTTGTTTGTTGGAATACACCGTTTAACAGTCTCGCCATCTACACCGTAGAGGCGGTAGGTAAAAATGCTCACTTTAGTACCGTGAGAGGTCCTAAATCCGACACCACTGCCTAAATCTGATGGGGTCTTTCAAATATACAAACTAAAATAAAAACAAACCTTTCGCTGTGACGCAACGAAGATACCAAAGTGTCAACGAAACTGAGAGATTTGATACACTGAACCAATTATTGAACCAAATAACAATAATTGCTTCTTATAACAAAACATATTTTTTTATTGCAATATGCACAACGTCATAAATGACAACAGTAGTAACAGCATCATAAAAAGTAATGAGATGTTTTGATTTTCCAAAGCACACGAAAATATGAAAGAGGTCTGTGTACGAGCGTGCTCATTTTGAAACGTTACGTAATCAAGCCTGGTTTTATTACTTTACACTGGCACTTGGCTTGATTGCAGGCCTTCCGTAAATAAACATCCGGGTTTATGGGTGGCAAAGAGGGCGTTGCCGCCTCATTGATTCTATGGATGTTTGTTATTCAAATTAAGTGCTACCGCATCCGCCATTTTTTCAACTTCGCGCCATTTTTGCAATTTAGTCTGTTTGTTTCTTGATGGAAACCAGCCCAAGTTGTTTCGTATTTTTCCCGCGCAAGTCACTTTTATTACAAAACTGTTATCGTATTAAACATGAGCAACTGATCCAGAATAAAAGGAATTATTTTTACAACTCACACTTTTTAATTACATTAATTGACATCTTGACATTACAGCTATCTTGTTAGATGTTTTGTTTCGAGAGTTCTAGCAATAGTTTATCGTTCAACTTGGAGAGGGAATGTTTGTAAACATAGAATTTTTTTTCATAACAGTTATTTGGGGGGTCGGAATTAGGCAGGGGTGTCGGATCTAGGACCTCTCACGGTACTGTGGCTGGAAGGTTAGAGAAATGTAAACATTTTTTTTCCTTCCTTTAAAGAGATTGTTTTAGATGTTTGAACATGATATTGATGACAATTTTATGTATCTCTCCTGAAAATTTCACAAAAATTCATCAAGAGGAAAAGAAGTTATGATTTAAAAAAAGGAGTTCTTTACCTACCATTTCTCTGCTGGGTTTTCTTATGAGAACTGGATGTTTACCTACCATTTTTTACAGGGGAGAGTGAAATTTCTTGTGGTTGCCAAAATCAAAACAATAGAAAATTGTTCATACGCGTGCGCAACCGACACCTGTTAAACGGTGTATTGATTACCAAAAAAAAGAGAACCTTTTTTTGATAAATACTTTATTTTTTTCATGAACCGTGTGGATGGTTGACATCTTTCTCTAGTCTAGTCTTGTAAACCAATGCAGTGTCTGTTTTCAAATCTTGAATTCTCTATACCTACTGAATTTTTAAAATATGCATGATACAGTAATTATGCATGGCTGTATCATTGTTATGCTGGAGTACATAATTATTCAACATGGCTGCCTTTTTAAAAAAAGGTCTACTGTTTACAAGCTATTTAAATGCTTTAAAACTTTGAGCCACATTTTTTTCTTTGTTGCTATTAAAGATAGATTTTTACTTTGTCGTAATGTAAATTTATTTTTAGTTTTTGAGTTTAGTTCATCTGCAGTACACTCATTTCGTTTTATAAGCATACGGTAAATTTCGGCTGAAGCTCACTATGCTTAAGTAAAGCTCAATTTTGAGCCTCGACTATGCTTAACCCTATGCTTGGTAAAAAATCATAAAGGTGGGTAAAAAGTTTCGCGCATTTTCCCCTATGTTTAATCTTAAGAGAAATGAAGACATTCTATTGTTTTCGAATGTTGTTGTTATTATAAGTTATGTTATTTATAAGAGATTAAACAAAAATAAAATCACCAATTTTGTTTGTAATTCTCTTCTTCATTCTTCTGTTATTTTCTGAAGTTTTGGAAATTATGATTCTAAAAATTTCTTTGGCTGAGCCTCAAGGTATGCTTAGCATATGCTTAATTTTTCTGGAAATTTGAGCTTCAGTATGCTTATAAACGTTATGCTTATAAAACGAAATGAGTGTAGTATTTTTTCAGTAATCGTCAGCCGTGCAAAATTTCTCGAATCTGATTGGTTTAGAGGAGTGCAATTAATCGTTAATTTTTTACTATATAATAAAAACAAAGACATTTTTTTTCTTCAATATAAAAAAGAACAAAGAAATTTTACGTTACAATAGCTTCTTTTAATTGAAAAGAAAGAAAAATTACACTGCAATGTTTTCTTTTTAAACAAAAGAAAAAAAGGAGGTTTTCGAATGTTTACAAAAATATAAAAGTTAGAAAAAGATTCTTTTTCAAAACTATGATTTACTAATGATTATTTACTGACGATTACCTCGGAATCGTATGTTTTGTCGTTACTCGTGATTAATCGTTAATTGCACTCCAAACCATACGATTACTAGTACTAATCCTTATATCTTGTGAATAAAGTAACATTTAACCAGACTTATTGCCCTCATTATATTCAAATTTGTATTTTTTTTAGGACTGATAAGTACATATTTTTAAACACCAAATCAAAGCAAACAACATGCCAGTTCTTTCTGGACAAATATATATGTATACTTTATTATGTGTGCTTTTTTATATATGTCAATAATGACCTTCATTTTTAAGGAAATATTTAGTCGCAATTTTGCGATTCTTGTTTTCTAACAAAAGATTTGATACCCTGTTTTTTCGTCTTTTTTCGCTCTTTTTGAAAAGAATTTGTTTACTCTTTTTGTCATAACTTTTGATCTAATGAAGCAATTTTAAAGTTTGATATACCAAAATTTAAGTTAAACCCTCCTCGAAATGATTTCGAAAAAATCAAGCTAATATATTTTTTCACTTTTTCGCAATTTTGAATCAAACAGGGGGTAGTTTTTTCAGAGACACCCGGTAGCCCATTGGACTTGGAAGTCAATGGTGCAACCCTGCCTTGTCTTGAATTTTTAATACCAGAATATCATTAGAAAAAAACTTAGTGGTTTCCCTATGCTTATAGAACATCTCTTCTCTGAATACTCTCGTCTCATGTCTAGCCCATTGGACTTGGAAATCAATGGTGCAACCCTGCCTTTTCTTGAAATCATTACCAAGGTGATTAAATTCCGTTCAAGTGTTACTTGTATAAATAGAGTAAACTTTTTTTTTTACGGTCTATATACAAGCTTTCTGAAATGACCAAGCTTGGTCTACCCAAATTCTTGTAAACCCAAATTATCAACCAAGCAAATTTTTGGTTTTGCGCAATATTTGAATTAAAAAAGTGCGCATGCGTGACCTCCTAATATTGGAATATAAATTGATTTGAGAGGACCAGACTGTTTGTAAACAAGAAACTTAAAATTTTGAAAAAAAGTTTACAGTCTGGAAATCCAGTAGAATCACACCTCTACAAAACTGCAGGTTGTATAAGTATATCTATAAGTACCCCGGAGGGGGGCCTTTAATGTAAATAACCTACCATACGTGCGGCCCTAAAGGGTTTATTTTCCAAGCTTCTCAAAGTGCACTGTAAGGGTCGAAGTCAACAAAGATGAGAAAATTTACCCTCTAAGGGTGTAAAATTTCGAAAATCTGACCATATTATGCCTGAAAGTGGTCAAAGATTTTCAAGCCTAATTTTAGGCCGCACGTATGGTCGTTTTTGAATCGAGTGTCCCCAGGTATAAGGAGCACGAATCCGTTAGTGGATGCCAGTAGTCTAGATATTCAGACAAGTCTCAATCCAAAACTCATATAGGCATCAGGATAGCATCACAAACACAAACTCGACGACCAAAGTATGTATCAACCAATGCTAAATTCAAAATCTTCCAAAACGATGTAATAATTTTAACAAATTTCACATTTCCTCATGCAATCTTTCGTGCCATCTTAACGCAGCAGTCCTCATCAAATAGAATAGAATTTTTTGAAGAACATATAAAAATGTAGATATAATAACCTTCTAAATATAGAAACTATTTGCAAGTATGAATTTAAAGAGTTGCAAAATTGACTACGGTTATATCAAAGGTAACAGTCACGGAATTCTAAGTAGTTTTTATAAGCATACAGGTTTTTTTCTTCGCCTGCTAAAATAAGCTAAGTGTTTGAGAAATTGCCACTTTCCCTGAGGGGCAAAGATGGGTGCAGGGATGTGCCGCTTGGTCAATATCACTTTTTTATGGTCTGAAGATATCTGACAGGGTCCCAAATTTACTAATTTTCAATTGTCATAGACGTTTCATTGATGTTGTGTATCAAGAAAGAGTTGTTTCAGGTTTTCTAACGATCAAGAAAATTTCACCTTTCCTTAGCATTGGCCTTTGCTTAATATAGTTTAAATCTTTTAATTAGACCCCGAGAAAAATGCGAGAAACACGCAACTTATGACGTCATTGTGTATGCAACACGACTATGATCGATTTAATAAATTAACTATGGAATTTTAATACAATTTGTTAGAAATTAAATAAAGATACATATTGCAGATTCATTCTCCCTTGTATGTTGACTTCAAAGCCCCGAAGGAGCTAGATCTAAAACTTTTGGGTGGGAAATGAAGCCACTTATTTCCCATCCAAAACGCGTAACCCGTGTGGTTTTCACCCGAGGCACTCGATTTCTAAACGACGGCATGAACCGCCAAAAAATTGCCTTTCAAAATCGGACCCTTACAGTGCAGCCCTTGAGCAGTGAAAAGGTAGCCTTGCAATGCATTTTACCGAGCGTTTGATTTCATATCTTATTTTGCTGAAGCCACCTAAAAATAAGCCTGAATTGTCGGCACAATGAGCAAAACAAATCAAAATGGGTTCAAGTCAAAACTATAAAGATACATCTGATTTTTACTGACAGACTTGCAATGGGTTGTTCCAGAAATAGTCCGTTCCCCCCCTGTTGCGGATATCGGATATCCAGGGGGTCAACAATTTTTGTTCAAAAGTGGATATCCAGGGGGTTAAATATCTACAATGGGGCGGATATCCAAGGGGTAAAGTGTCTTTTCAAGTAAGAAATACGATATCCAGGGGTAAGCATCTTTATAATAGAGGATATCCAAGGGGGTTGAGCATATTTTTAAGAGTGGATATCCAGGGGGTTCGATACTTCAAAAAATCAATATACTCAACAGTGGAGGTAAATTTTTTTTCTGGAAATTCCCAATTCAGCAGCCCCAAATACACCCTTACAGTGTATCCCCAAGAATAAAGAATACCTTTTTAGTGTACTCTATTAAAAGTACACCCTTAATAAAGTGCATTTTGAGGGTCTCAAAGAACCTACCCTTAAGGGCGGCGCATCCCGTGGGTCGGACCATATGATTGCCCCCGGGAGTTTTCAAACAAACGCTCGATTGAAAGTAAAAATCAATCGGTAAATTTTGAAACCTATGTCGCACGAAAACAAAGAAGGGGTCAGATTCAATCCGTCATTTTAAATGCGGTGCAAATCTTAAGGTTTCACTTTTCCTTGCTTGAAAAAGGTTAAAGATTCGTCTATAGCCTCTTCAGGGCTTTAAACTCAATTGCCTTTGTTTATACTAGACCATCAATAATAATCAAAATTTTGTGTAGCGACTATTTTTTGCAATTTTTAATACCAGAATATCATAAGAAAAAAAACTTAGTGGTTTCCCTGGGTTTCCCAATGCTTACCCTCGGTTCTAAAACATCTCTTCTCTGAATAAAGAAAAAACTCACCGAAAAATCATTGGTTTTTTGTCCAAGGTTTTCCTCTTGTCTTCACGTTAGCATCTATTTTGATGCTTGTGAGTGACCCTCTGCCTTCAAATACCCCCACTCTCAAGGTCCCCGATGACTCATAAAGGGGATAAAGAGATGGGATGGGATATAATAAAAAATGAGTGTTTTTTTTATTGTTATTGTTTTGATGTATAAAGATTTTTACCCCAAAAATTAGTATGACCTACAACTTAAAAATTTAGAGAGTTTCATTCGAAACTGAAAGCGGAAAATTTTGAAATTCACCAGTTGGCACTAAAAATTGTCAAAAACAATGTTCGTTTTAACGTCCATATGAAACGTTTGATGAACGTTGATGAGACGTGCTTTGTGATTAAAAGTGACCCTTAGATAGACTTTTATTTTTAAAGATTTTCAATTTCAAAATACCAACCACCCCCCTCCCCCCCCAAAGAAAAAAGAGCTTGTGAGGACGCCCTCCCCGTTTATATCCCGATATCACGCTGGAAGAGAGAGCGCATATGTTGGGTAAGCATTGGGAGTGAATTTAGGTGAATCAGCAACTCCTCAATAACTTCTTTTAGCTCCAATTTAAGCTACCACGCGCACGCCCTTCAGATTCCCGCCCCTGAGAGGCCAAATCAACAGACCTAGTTTGCTGGTCAACTCAGTTTCTTTATCAGTGATAAAGGAAGGAATTTCGATTTTTCAATAGCGTGCGATAATTTCAAATATAAAATGGGCGCTGGGCGTTTCATATAGGGCGTGTTAGTATTGTTAGTTTTTATCCCTAGGACAGTAGGGAGCAGGTTGATAGAAAATATATAATTGACTGGACTGATTATAAGAATATAAATACATCATTATCACCAACTTTTGTTCACTATAGCCTGTTTTTAGTCGAACTGTTTTTTTTTTCGGTTTTTTAGAATAAAATATTCATCTACTCTCCCTCCTCAGCTTTTTGGAAGTTTGACTGTTCTCAAATTCAGATCAAAAGGTTGTATCGCCTGAGGTTAAGGTCCGAGGCAAAGGAAGATTTGATAATTCGGATTTGAAGTTTAACCCCATCATCAGCGAGTAAACAGACCCGGCATCTACTGAAATTCCAAAATTCGTTACCGTAGCAGGTCAGTTGTCAATTGTCTGTTCACCATTCAAGATTTGTCATATAAAGTACACGGGACCAATAAAATAGAAGTCTGTTGAATTGTGGAGGCGTTAGAGGGGTTAACTACGTTATTTTAGAAGTAAGATACACGCCAAGAAACAAACAAAGAGACCTTTTCATAAATTACGTCGCAAACATCGCTTGCCTCGTATTCAAACAATTACCATGGTGATTATGATTTTTTTTATGAATAGGAAGTAGTTTTAATAAAATCCACTGGGAGTTAATCACCATGGCAATAATTTCAAAACGAGGCAAGTGATGTTCGTGACGAAATTTATGAAAAGGTCTAAATAGAATTTTTTTGAACTTAGTGGATGCCTTGACTACGCTACGTTAGACTTAAGATACACTCTGGGGCAGAGTTCAAGAACCTCGCCAGGAAACAAACAAAACATTATATTTATTTTGCCTCCCCCGGTGATTAAGGACCCCCATTTATCAAAACTTAAAGATTGTTCAGCCCCCCCCTATTTATTCTAGCCTCCCTGTTTATTAGGCATCTGACAGTACTAGAAAGCCCTAAAGCCCTCTATAAACTAAATCACTAAATAAAACGCAATGGATTTGGAATTCGAAGAAACGTGTAATGGGCTCTTCCAGAAAATGTCTATATGTGGGGGATGGAGGATATCTTGTCCGGGGGGGTAAACTGGCTCTGTTTTTGGTAACTTTGCTCTGTTTGAGGGTAATTTTGAATGTCCAGGGGGTCAACTGATGCTTGTCCATGGGGAGTTACACTTGCTGTCCGGGGGGTCAAAAGTCCCAATGTCTGGGGGGTAAATTTCCAAATATCCAAATATCCTTCACCCTTCCTCCATGTTCAATTCCTTTCTGGAAGGGCCCAATTTTTCGTGAATGGGACGACAACCTAAAAGTTAAGTATCATAGTAAGTATCACAGTATTTGAAACTTGTACCGTAATTCCCCAATTGGAAATGAAATTCATTCTATCTATTGGTTTCATGTGGAAATTAGTTAATTTTCCCTGCAGATTCTCAGAAAATCTCACAATACATCAATTGCAAACAAATTTCTTATTGATGGGTAAAAGCTGTTTTCGGAGTTACAAACTTTGCATTGACAATACAAAATATATTGCATTATTTTAAGGATCATTCAAAAATCCTACTTTAAAGCAATATATTTCTATTGTGGAATTATCGAATTTAAATATTTTGACCCAGAACAGCAAATTTTTCATCTGGACTAGCACGCAACGTCATTTGAACATCCATCGGACCTTGTATGGCCGTTATGCTATGGACGCTAGGTGTGAAATTTACTGGCATACTCTTTATTATTCATTCATAACTTATGTAAAAAAATTCTTATTGCCTAACAAATCGGCTTTCACTCGAAGCACTTACAATAAAGATTATAACATAGTTTCATGTAATAGCATCATTAATTATTCAACCCTCAAAATATTTCAAAATATTTACTATTCGGAATCTCGAATTTCGTGACCTGAGAAGCTTATCTGGAACCTGATTTAGAAGTTTTCTGACACTCTAGCCCGCGGGTACAAAGTAGGTTTGCGAGGTGACGGGTCAATGATTTATCATAGGCCGAAGGGCTAGATATCGTGCTTTTGCTGAGACATTACAATAGAATTTCAGCGCTTGACCAATCAGAAGCTTCCCGGGTTTTCGAAAACAATAGAAGCAATATTTTTTGCTTTTTTTTGCTTGGAAGAGCTTAAAGCACTCCATCTAGCCCTTCGGGTTTTATAAATCTGTGTGAAGGGTATGTCCGAGCCAAAAAATGGAAATGGACCCCAAATTTTTCGGAAATCGTGACCCTTTCACATGGAAATTCTCGATTTTAGTGATTTCTTTGACCCTGTGAGAGACTAACTTATGAATTTGTAACCCTTTGAGGAGCTTTCGAGGTATGAAAAAGGGTACCTTTATGGCTCGCACATTATACCCGTCATCTATTTTGCTAAGTTTCTAAAGTTAGAACTAAAGTTCTTTCAACACAAGAAGGTTTGGGTTACTATAGACTAGACAAATCTTATGAAATAAGACAATCTATGCACTGGAGAAACCAAAGGCCCTCCTGAGGACACCCCCTTCTCACAGACCCACTGGGAACCCTATTCCCACTGGAAAAATTGGCCAAAATATCGTTCCCGGTGGAAAATTATCCTCCAATTTTTGTCTTCACTGAAAATAATCATATAAACCAATCCGTGGGGATTCAAAATATTATGCTATTTTCCCCATCCCCACTGAATTGACTTGAAAACAGAAGAATTTAAATCCTCAGTCAAAAAAAATATTGGAATATCAATCACCATCGAGTTACAGTCCGTTATTTTTACGGCCACAAGCTGAAAAAATTCTACCAGGTCTGTGAGAAGGTTTGGGCCACTAGACTTTGCTACTAGACTTTGCTATCACAAAAATTGAAAATATCGGGTTCAGCAAACGGGCTTTTATCGCCAGGTTTTCGGTCTAACATGAGAATAAATTAAATAAGCAAACCATTTGTATCGAGTCATATCCTCAGCAATAATTAATGAAGAGTTTATTGCACAAACAGACTTATTTATCACACTGTATTGATTTTAAATTGCCACCACATAATTAAGTCTTGTGGTCTGTAAATTACATTCTGATTCCTGATTATAAATAAGACCGCGACAATTTTACCGAAAATCAGATCATTACCCCTCGATATGTATTTAATTATAAGAACCCCTTAACAAAATGTTTTTGTAATAAGACAATCTTGGTTTCAATCCAATTAGTTTGCGGCTAGCTAAGAGGCGTAACTTGCGGGCTTTATCCTTTAATTATCCAAGGTCTCATTAGATATTTGCTTATCAAAATTTAAATCCAGACTGTTCTTTTAGGTTATCTCCAAATGAGCAAGAGTCTACAATATAAACAAAAATTACCAGAAAAAAAGTAAATTCCTAGCTACCCCATAACTCAGCTACCCTTCCCAGCCAGGGAAATTTTTTTCCCAAAAAGTAACTTCCAGTGTTTTTCTCAAACATTTCCGTCTATGATTGCAGAGTCGAATTTAGAAATGAAATATTTTTGAGTGTAGAGAAAAAAATCTATATTCGATTTTACTTTTTTCAATGGCCTGTATTCTTTGCCACGAAAAATCATATGATATACTTTTCAACCAATCAGATTCCGTCATTTCGAAGTGCAAGTAAAGTTCACTGACGACAAGCTCTCATATATAGCTCTGAGAAAAAAATGCAAGAAGCGCTCGTTTCTTACCGCCCCACTCCACAACCCCCCTCATCGAAAAATTGGCCAATGAGGTTGTAAACCCCCCCCCTACTCCGCCCTTCGTTCACACTGCCACCATTCTAAGTCAAACATTTATTGTGTGCAAAATATTACATCTAGTATTCCTTCAAAAAACGTTGAAAGGAAATATATTTAAAATAAAGTCACAGGTGAAAATCAAGTATTGCAATCGTACTCTTGGCATGCATAACCCCGAGCAATTGCATTTTTTTTAAAGTTTTTAAAAGTCTTGGCCATTATAAATTTTAAATCTTGAAAAACGTTAAAATAACCGGAATTCTCAATATATTTCGACCATGATTGTACCCAGCACCCATTTTTGCCTAAGTACCCCCCCCCCACCGGGGTGTACCAAAACAGACCAGTTTGATCGAACACTGGACTCCAATCAGAATTAAAAGAAATTTCACCACACAGGGTGTTGCTTTTTTTCCGGTCCACCAACAGTTGATCTTGTAATAATCAGCAAAATTGTTGGTCCTCCCCTCATTATCTACACTCCTGCATAGGCGAAGCAGATACCCTGCAAAATTTATGGGCCCCCTTTATGAGGGAGTGCAGACTTTTATGACATATTCATTATCTTTTGATAAAATAAAAACAATAATTACAGTGTCGTAAAAACCGCTCTCGTCCATAAGTTTTGCATGGTGCATCCCTCCTTATCTACACTCCTTACCAAAAATAATGCACCATCGTGATTAAGCCAATCTACAGGGTGTCCAAGAAAAAAGTCCTGTGTCAGAACAGGATTACAAATAGAGGAGTTATGTGTGTGAATGCAAAAGTGAAAAACACGAAGTTGTTTCAGATGTATTATTTTTGTGTCTTGCCGGTTCTAAGTGCTCGAGAAATCGCGCATTCCTTGACATTCTGAAACAGGTTACAGGGCTAGAATTTGAAGAACTCGGAACTGAAATGGCTGATCGCGAGCTGTGGAGGATGGATATTGTTTGTTGCCGACCAAGGTCTTGTCAGGCCTACCATTGAAGGATGACGAGGATAAATGTCTAGATTCTCTCTTTAAAGCAACATAGTAATTAACACTTAAACGGTTATTAAATACAGAAATGCAATAAACTTAATTAAAATATAAATTATACAATTATTAATTCGAATTTTAATATCAATTGACTTTTATAAACCGGTGTTTCTAATCCGCGGAAACAGCCATAATCACCTATAACCACCCAAACCACCCATAATTACCTATAATCAGCAATCGGATACCTCATTGGCTGTTTTTGGCCTAGGCTTCTGCTCATCCTCTAGCGAAAAAAGTTTCTTATAGAGGCTGCTTAATACTCGGTAAATCTTCTTTCCCACAAAATGCCGCTTCTCGCCGAAATTCGGCGAACAACCCTTTTTAGCTGGCGAGTGCTTATGATGATTTAATTTGCAAAGGTACTCCTCTACCTGTTACGAAGTAGCATAGCTTTCGCTGTTCAAATTCAAGATGGCCGTCAAAGCGGGAAGTGGTTTTCGTCAAGCTCGAGTACTTGTTAATTTCACCTTAGCGAAAGTATTACGATAGGCATGGTGCGGCGATATCGGACGAAAATTTATAAAACGAAAGTACTCCATACGGTGGACGAACTTACTAAATTTAACTTACACTTTACACGTTCGTTTAGCTACGGACGATTTTCGCACGTTTTTATAGTGGTCCGATAACTGTTGAGATTATATCAAGCCTTTTTGACGACTGTATTATTAGCTCCACAGTTTGGAGCGTACAGCTCCCTAACTTTCTAGGAGGGAACCCACTGTTAGAAGCTTTTTGGTAGGTACTTCCTCAACTCAAATCTCCTCATCAAGATTCAAGAAGAATATAGTAAGTATAAATCATCCTATCTTTCAACTTTGCTTTTTTCAGTTCCACGTGGACTTATTTTTCAAGTGGATCTGTTTAAAGCAACTTTTTTAGTCCCTTCACATAGTGAATGTGGGCATCTTTTTTGTTTTTGTTTTTGCCCTTCAAATTTACGCTGTTGAGCTACTGAATTTGATTGAGGCTCTTGCCCTTCAAATTTACGCTGTTGAGTTACTGAATTTGATTGAGGCTTTTTTGTCCTTCAGAGCACGCCATTGAGCTACTGACTCTGATTGAGGCACCCCGTGACCAGGGCAGCTTAAGACTGTGCCTGTGACCGATTGAGCTTGCATTGTCAGCTCCAAAAGCATTCATAACTGCATTGTCAGTTCAAATACACAAAGCTGCACTGTCAGTTCTAAATATATTCTTGAAAATATTATATTATATTTGATTACATACTTTTTTACAAAGCTGAGTAGTTTTGTTCTCTGAAAGACGATTTCAATTGCATTGTATCGTGCACGTATAGGAAGCTTTGCTTTTACAGCTCAGAGAAATGTGAAATGTATCGCTAAATCTATTGTCGTTGGTTTTGACCTTTCAAATAACGGGCTTTTAATACTATTGAGACCTGCTCGTTTAGTAGCACTTTTTACCCTCCTATGTTTTGCAATCCCAAAATCGTTTGAACCAACAGAGCTTTACACGCATCTAGATTTTCTTAATTTTTCAAGAAAACTAAGAAAATAGATACAAATCTCTAGAGGCTTTAAGGCCACTATTTAAAATAGGAGAATGCCTTTTGATATAAATTGCTTTTTTTATTTAAAGAATATTCCATTTATATTAAATTTATCAGACCTATATAAGAAAACTTGAAAGAATTTTAGTTTTATTGGCCCAAAGAATTTTATTTTCAAAAGTCAGGATTATGCATAAAGGTGAATTCCCTAAATTACAAGGTGCAATATGCAATGTTCCTATTGAAACACCAGGTGTATGTAATAAGTACTTCCTAGAGGAAATGATAGTAGTGGTGTCATAAATGTTAAATTAAAAAGAAAGATATCCTAGAAAAACCCTGTTATTTCGCAGCAAGTAAGACGACAAAAGGTTTTTGAAACTTTGGACTTTTTAGTGAACAATAATCCTTTGTATCATGATATAAATATTGATATGTCAATTATTGACCAAGTAACTAATGATGAATATGTTGAAAGGGTTTTATCAAATAATGTTTCCATATCAAATGCTTCTTCCAATGATATAAGATTTGTTGATGATACAACAGTTACTTTAATCAAGCCTTTCGAAGAGCAATTAGAGAATGAATTTGATTCTGATGATCCACTCAGTGTGTATCGGACACCAACATGTGAAACAGTTATTGTATCAGAATGCCAAACATTATTTTAGATGATGAAAATGCAATTTTAGCTCCAGGGAAGGTCAAACCCCCAATCCATTAACTCAAGATGAATTTTGTGAAGAGCTAGCCCATCCTCGTCTTTTTCCTACTGGGAAATTTGGTTATAATGTAGAGCGAGATTGTGAAATTGTCGCCAACAAAGTACTTTAACCAGCGTCTTTTAAATTACACTCAAAAGTTTGCTTCAGATTCGGATTACATTTTTTTTGCTCACAAAACTTTATTACAGCTTAACCTTAGAAGTGATCAATATCGCAATGAGAATTTCAAATTCCAACTTGACTGCAGGATTATTAGCAAATAATTTAATGATTACAATTCAAAATTGCGTAGCATCTGATAATGCATACAAGTTTATGAGTACTATAAAAGGAACCCCTGCATACTGGCAACATATGTTATCTGATGTTCTTGCAATGGTTAAACAAATTGGTGTCCCAGCATACTTTATGACTCTCTCTTGTGCAGATTTACGATGGGAGGAATTTATTACCATTATCAGACAATTAAGCGGGGATGCTGATACTGATCATGAACTTCTTGATTACCAATCTAGATGTGCCGTACTTAATAGCAATCCTATTGTGCTTGTGCGTCAATACCAATATAGAAAAGAGTTGTTTTTCAAAGAGATTATAATGGATGGCCAACTTGGAAAAATTACATACTATGCTCTCAGAGTGGAATTTACTTTCAGGGGTAGTCCATATGATCATTGTTTACTTTGGGCTAAGATGTCCTGAAACTTGAAGATGGAGAAGAAAAGTATATTGAACACATAGATAGTGTTATTTCTGCTAATGTTCCTAATAGAGAAGAAAGTCCTAAATTATGGAATTTAGTCACTAAATATCAAATACACTCCCATTCAAGAACGTGTACACGTTTTTGTTTTTTTTAAGAAGCACACTTTTAAGAAAGGTGAGGCTCAGAATGTCTAAAAACTAAGAAACATGCTGAGGCTAAGAATGAGAAAATAACATTTTTTAATTCGTTTTTTTTAAGAACCTTCCAATCCAGCCTTTCATAAGGCTGATTATGTCATAAAGTTTAGAAACATGTAAGAAATATTTAAGGCTCAAAAGGCCGATTTCTTAAGAAACATTGAGGCTGCTTGGTAAAACTAGTTTCTTAAAAAAAAAACGTATAGTAAATATCGCAAAAATGAAGGCCGATTTCAATTTGGAAAGCTTTTCTGCAAGCGCTGAACCGCTTCCTGAAGGGTTACCTGAAACTGAAAAACATGATATTTTGGTTGCTAGAAATAATGTGATCCAAACTGTTCAAGAGTATATAGATACAAATTTGCATCCTAAAAAGAGAAATATTTTGGATCCTGATAAGCCTGAGTATATTGAAATTGGATCTATTGATACAATTTTGGATTCTTTAGGGTTAAATTATGAAACTTATGAATATTACTTATCAATCTCGCCAGAAAAAGATCAGCACAACGATGTAAAAAAAGCTCTGTGTGCAGTGCGTGTTATGCTTGTAGCTAGATTTTGACACACTTTTTGACATCCATTGAATTGATAGAAAATTGAATTTGGATTTAACACAGGTTAAATCGCGGTTTAACTTTTATTTGATAAGCGCAACATACAGTATTCGAATGGCTGGATGGCCACCCTCCGCCAACTGAGTCTACTTTGCTAATAGTCACGTGACGTCATGTTCATAATGGCCATCGCATCTCCCTGTTCAAGTCGACGCTCTAACTGAAAGCTGACAGGATGAAATATTTTTACCTCCCTCCCTCCCTGCAGTTATGGTTGTAGGCAATCCTCACTTATTTATACTAATATTGTATTTATCGGGACAAATTTTCCCCAAAACTTACTATTCGAGGATTAGCCGTAACTTTATGCCAAACTTATATCTACCGACTCACACTTACTTCTCAGCCGTCCGAATACTTGCTTGGTTTCTACCCCTAATCTAGGCCATAGGAAAATGGAAAGTTAAATTGGTATTTACTGCAAATTTTAGAATTTTTTTCAAAAGATAAAGGTACCAATCTTTAGACAAATTGACTACGGATCGGCCTGATACCACTTAATCTTCATCTGGATAAATACGATGCTGTTATCTGAAAAATATATGTCTGATTTGAAATGCGATATCTCGCGTATGAAAAGTGTATGAAGGTTGCATGATACAAAATAAACAGATGAATGTTTATAGAACAATAATATCTAATTAAAAAAAATTTTCTGTGAGGCTGCCTATAGGAAAATACACTTTTTCTAACCCAAATTTTGGAAAAATATACATCACGTGATCGATTCTGTCCAATAGAAGGTTGCAAATGAAGCAAGTTAATTGCACTTTTTACGATGCAAAATGTCATTAATATTTTTACAACCATAACACATGTTTTTTGAGAATCAAGGCAAGTTGGTTATCTATTATTTTTACATCGTTGTATGCTACAACGGCAGGCAAATATTGACATTCAACCAGTGTTTAAGGGTTCTGACCATAGTCCAAAAATTGATTTTGGTATTTGAACATAAAAGTTTTATTTCAGGTTCCTTAACACTTTTAACAAAGAATGCCTTATAAATTGCTTTTAATCGAATCCCTTAAGAGTAATTAAGAATTTATTGCAAAAATGAGTTTATGAACTTTAAAAAGAGTCATATTTGTTGGCATCACCCTCTTTTACAAAAAGTGCTTGTTTTAAGGGGTAATTATTTTTGTTTCAAAATTTCTTTTACACTGTCCGCAAGAATTGAACTATTTTAAATTTTCGAAAATTTTTCTAAAAGTGTGTCAAAAGTTAGACTGTTTTTTAAGCAAAAATCCAGATGAAAATTGATGAAACCCATTTTGAGATTTTCGAGACAAAGAAGCATTTACAAAAATTTTCCGCAAAATTTTATGTTCGGTAAAAGAACACCATCTACTGCGAAAAAATTTTCAAATGTTTTTCTTCGCCGAACTAAGCTCTTCAATTGAAATACTCTTCCTCGCAAAAGTCTTCATTTTCTTCTTCATCAATTTTTTCAATGCAATTTTTGAATTTTCAGATTCAGTAATAGTTTGTCTAACAGAAAATGTATAACATGCCATAGTTTTGTTTGGTCACATCAATGAGAAAACACATTTCAAACACGGCAATTATGAAAAATTCACTATGGTCAGAGCCCTTAATGCATACTCTTAGGTCCAATAAACGGGGGCGGGGGTTCGAATAAACGGGGGTTGGAAAATTTTATAGATTTTAATAACGGGGGCCTAATTGCCGGGGGGTTGGAAATACTTCTGAAACCCAAAAATAAGGTAAAAATAGGCTAAAATCAGGCTATTTAGAGCAAAATAAAGGGCCGTCTCTTTGACAGCTGAAAATATTCTTAGAGATTAATAAACGGGGGGGGTCCTAATAAGGTCCGGGGGGGTTGGAAATTTTCGAAAAATTAACAAGCGGGGGGGGGGCCGTTTATTTGGAACCTAAGAGTACAGGGCAGTTACATACAGGTGTGCCTATTTTTCAGAAAAGTGAAGATAAGTACCCTGAGTATCAGAGGTTAAGTTTTCAAAGAATATATTAACCTCTGAAGACCAATAATATAAATTTTATCGCGCATGTGTCAATCTAATCACTGTAGAAAGAATCAAAGATGAAGAGTAAATATTACCATGTTAATGTCTAGCAGACTGTATCAGTATGCAGTTTACTATTTACGAATCCCCCAGAAACCTCCAAGTGTAATTGAAATGGGTTTCTTTCGAAAGAAATCTTTTACATGATTCCCAAATGTATAACAGTAATTACTAAACTTTTAATTATGGAAATGTCACTTTAAATTAATCGAAATAATAGACAGACTTTATGTTATGATTCTCTATCACTGACTCTTTTTAAAAAGCATTGATGATATTTTTTAGTTGTATTTTCAACGACGGAAATAAAAATATCAACTTTGAACCTCATCCAAGATCTTGGATGGTCGTCATGGTTACTTTTGTCTTCGTTGATTGCGCGCTGAATAGAATCTCGATTCGTCGGCACAGCGTCGATATACGAAAAGTTTACAACTCTAAAGGGACTTAGACTACACAATATATTGACGAACAATATTCGACAATATGGTTTGCGGACCGTAGTGTACGAAGTAAACAACTGGTACTCTATTATAAAAAGGAATTTTCTTTCTGTTAACAATCCCCCTTTATTGTTGGAATATTGCAAATCGAGCTGACAACCTTTTAATATATTGCCGACATTCCTATTATATCATCAATATTGACTGCCAATATATTGTGTAGTGTTGTAGCCTTAATAGAGAATGCTCATCCAGAAGCGTTTATTAACAATGCTGAACTGTGGTTAGAAAATTTTCTGCTATTTCATTCGTTAAACTAACTTACCTCAAGACAGAATTTTCAAGTCAAAGAAAAAAATGAGGAATGCGAGATTTGACAATCTTTGACGAATTTAAATAGATATATTGACCGCCCAAACACAGGGCAATTCAATACTATGTGTTATGTACCGTGGCTAATTTAGACAAGGTGTTTGTGTTCTGTTTTAAACGTCCGGCTACGTGGGTCCGAGAGTTTCAAACTACCGCCGAGAGTTCAAAATTACCGGCCGGATGTCTAAACTCTCGCCCGTATTTGAACTTCGGTCTGGTTTAAAAATGCCAGGAAAGTTTGTCATGTAGTAATTACGTAGGACGCAACTATTATATAGTATCATAGATATAATCTGTCTAGCAGGTGGTATTTATGTGTTGATCTAATGTAACAGAAAACGAGGTATTAGGTTGTTGACGCCAAGGAGATTCCTAGCTTAGCCCTACCCTTATAAGGATGAGCAAAAACACAAAATACACTCAAGGGCAGCTTTTACAAGGAGTATCAAACAAAACATAACATACATATAACTGCAAATACGCATTATATGCTATGAGGAAATTATAGTCTAAGTTCTGAAAACTGAGTGTTCAATATGATGCTGTTTGCAATAACCGGCTTCAGAGGAACACCAGAGAAAAATCTACCTCGATAGGATTTGAAGCTGGAAAAGCGGTAACTAGAAGACTCGTATTTTTTATAAATGATAAAAGGCTTGCCTGCTTATCTTACAATTTCTTCCTCCCCAGGAGGAGATGAAGAACGCAAATGCGGGGAGGATTAAAACCCACTCGAATTCTGTAGAACTACGCTATGTGCCTCTTTCTTTCTTTTCATAATGAATGGAATAACTCGGAGATTCAACGGAATCTTCAAACTATAAGGTTTTAAGCAAGCAATTCTCAATCCTCAGACCAGTGCAACTCGTTTTCAAGCTAGAGACAGCAAGGCGTGGTCTCCTACCGATTAAGGGTTGGTTCAGTCTCTTGTGAGCTAAGTTCAGCCAATTTTGCTGACACGTCGACCCTTTTGCAATTCGACAAAATCAGTCGAAAACACAGCATTTTTGGTGAATTGCTCTGATACTCTAACGAAGCTGTTTTTTGACAGCCTTCTTCAACTGACATAACCTTGTTTCCATTTAATCCCAGAATATTGTGTAGAATACTTCTTTATGGCGACCCGAATTTAGCGTTGTCCAAAATCATGATATATTGAGCATAACGATAAAATTCATCTGCGATACTGGTCGTTTTGGGGGACCGTTATTCTAGTCTTATGCTCCAAGTGCTCTCCTAGCTCTTTTTGTTTGTTTTTCTTTTTGTCATCAATTATTTTCTGTAGTTAGTTTTTGTTGTTTTTTTCTTTTTATATATATTTTCATTTCTTAGTCATATGCTCATTTGTAAGTCATTTGGGGTTCTTCTCCTGGAGGTATATCTGTGTCCTTTTGGGAGGATAGGACCTTTATCTTTGTTATTTGTTAGTGAAAAATAATATATATATAAAATACTATAGATAAAAAAACAATTTAGAATAACCCGCAGTTTTTACCCACAAAATCGAAGAAGGTAAAAGTACTGATTTACCGTTGTCCTCAGTTAGTCAGAATGTAAACAAATTAGAACCTTACCGTCTCCTTCGCAGAAAAACAAACATACATAAACTCGGTAGTCTGCGAAGGAGCGCTGTAAAGTGATCAGTAGAAGGGACCACTTTCGCCTTTGTCGCAGAATTCGATAAAAACTTCTCAGTTCAATGTCTCGTCTCAAATTGTCAGCATTGTATTATCGTAAAGTTAAAGATAAAAGAGATAAAACTAGCCTATTTTCTAATCATGATATAGGAGTGAGTCTAGGCTTAGGGAGGGGGTGCTTTGTCTTAAGCCTATACTGCTATGTTATGAAACTTTCCAGTAAAATTACACGTGATACAATACTAGTTAAATTTATACAGAGAACGCAGTTTCTCACATGGATTTCATGGAATTCTGTTAATAATCGAATAAAATAGGATCAATAGTAAAATACTTTACTAATCTTTAAAATGAGGTACATACATGTTGCATTTTTAAATCTGATTTGCGGCAGAGATTAGTCGTTGTTCAAAGTTCAATGCAGATATAAATTTTTGTGATGGCATATTTTTGTCCGAACATGATATAACATTAAATTAGTTCTACGTTTGCACACAGATCGAATCAACTCAAGGTCACCGAACTCTTTCTTGACCCTCGGAAAATTCGATTGCTTTACTCATTAAAAAAGTATTCTTTTTATCAAAGAATACCACGATTTGGGGGGTTTCAAATTACGATATATGTGATGTTTTTTCCATACCCGGTATTACCGACAAACTAAATTAGGAAATATTAAATTTTTAGGCGACACCGTAAATAATACAACTCTGCATTGAGAAAAACTGTTCGATTTGGACTTAAAAATGCTTTTTACTCCAATTTAGAAAACAGTTGATTTCTGAAGCTGAAACGTTGATTTATTTGCCTTCAGGGTCAGTTATATCATGCGGGCTGATAATGAAAGTTGCAATCTAAAAATGCTTTTATTAAAAAGAAAGCAATTTCCTTCGCAACCCGTGTGTCAAGTATCCACTCAAGCTTAATACATATGAAATACAAACTTTGTTTAAAATTTATCTCTGCAATATTTACCTCCCTAATGTTTTGAAAATTATATTGAAAGAAAAAAATTATCGAGTGAAAACTTTTCGCCAGCATTTACTTTAATAATCCGAAAACTTAACTATAAGACCGCCCGACCTATAAGCTCCTTCTAAATGACTTAGAAGCACCCTTTTTGACCACCTCAGCCCTAGCAAAATCGGAATTATATTATTGCCAGATTCAACTTCTCTAAAAAAATTCATGACTAACGTGCAAAAGCCTCTCTCCTTTCCGACCGACCATCATTCTTTTAATAATGCAAAGGCAAAAGACATGGCTAAAAATGGATGAAATGACCTAGCTAAATTTCTACAAATTGGGGTAACGTCTATAAGACTACGTACAGCTTATCTGTTCAGTCTATCAAAAAACAATTCTACATTCCCATTTCCTGGCTTATCTTTCTCACAATTTATATTCAGAGAAGATTAGCTTCCAGAGCTAAAATAAACTGTAGCGATCCAGTTAACTGGTCGAGTCTGGTTTGAACCAATAACTTTTGATAAACAGCCATATATCTTTCTGTAATTAGCTCTTACAAAGTAAACTAGGGACGGTGCACAATATGAGCATGTTTAATGTTTTTATAAGCATCTAGTTTATAAGAATCAGATCAATAACTCTTGGTAGACAGCCATATACTTTTCGGTGATTAGTTCCTACGAAGTAAACGAAGATATCAAGATATTTTACTGTGTGCGTTAAGCTGTACACCTTGTTTCTTTTTTGTCAGCCAATCAGAGAGAAGAAAAATATTTGACTTTGGTGGTTTTTTTTCTTGTGTAAAAATATTTTCGATATTTTGCTGCTGACAATGGTTTCAAAGGAACGAGACAAGCGCTCAGTGAATAAAAATTTCTAGCTGTGCACTTATTGGATGGCGCTCCAATAAAACGATCTGGTGGAATATAGGCTGCTGGCATCCACTAACGGATTCGTGCTCCTTATAGAGGATGCTTAATAAGCGATATTACCTTTGTCCAGAGATTTGCCGCCTTTAGCAGATACACGGCTAAACCTAAAGACATTTTTAGCTGGCGAGTGTCTACAAATATAAGTAAGTAAGTCTGCGACCGCAGTCGGAGGCGACCCGAAGGCTCCTCTTTCGATAGCTATCTACCCGAAGATAGGGGAGGGCGCCACTCTTTCTCCCTGGATTTCTCCACTTACCCTTGATCCTTCTCTTAGTTGCTGAGCATCAAGCAGAGAGGCATCAAGTACCATTTTGGGAATCTTTGGTATGACCCGGCTGGGGGTTGAACCCACAACCTTGCGAACCCGTAGCCGGATGCTCTACCATTGTACTACGGTCGCTACAAATATAACATTACGTCATGTTTAAATTTTCTGTGAGGCACCAAATCATAGATTGGAAAATATATTTGGATTTCGAAAAAAAAGTAGGCGGAAGGAAGTTTGCTTCCTCCTTTCTTGTTTAATGTGGAGATTTTGTATAAAAGATTTAAGTGCCCTGATGTATCTTCTGTGTGCACCAACAAACTTTTTGCTTCATATAAAACTACATTTTGATGCTTGAATTTGGACTTGTATGAGTGTATAATTTTTTTACCAGATTCGTTGATCGCTTTGACTTCAGATAATTGTTTTGTCAGTTCTACAGATATGTTGCAGATTATAAGGTATTTTAGTTATGTATATATTGTACATTTTGGGGGTTATATTGAATATTTCTGACATTACTACACCCCTGTCTCAGTGCCCCGGTAAAACTTTTTCCCTCAGTGGTGATGAAAATTTCTATCAAATCCACGGGATAGAAAATCTATTGTTTCCAGTTCGAAAATTTCAGTGGGATGGTTTTGGAGTGCAATTTTTTACATTCAGTTTTCAATGGGGATAAAATCATAGAGCAATTTCGCAGTGGGCTTGAAATTGTAGGATATTTTTCCACCGGGCTGGGGGGTCCACCGGGTCTGTCACACAGGGGTGTATTACTTTTTTATGATTCTACAAAAGGGAGTGGTTGCTGTTCCTGCTGTTCCCTTGTTAAATGTTAAAACCAACAAAAAACTTCTCTTCAGCTTTGGCATTTCACTTTTCGACACTGTGTGGCCTTTGTGTTTATCTTTTTCATGTACTTAGCTTCAATTCTTTTGAAGAGACCTGAGTGTTTTTGGTTGTTTTCTTTCACTTTTTTGTTCATATTTTGTATTTTTGAGCTTCGACCGAAGAACTTCGAACAAAGGAAAAGTTTTGATAAATTTACAGACCAGATATCTTATAAAAGCAAAAGTCAAAAATAAATTTACAGACTGTACAAAATGCGCACATCAAATTGTTTTTTATCTTTCTTTCTGTTTTGTTTTTTCTGGTCTGGGATTCGAATTTCGAATGTAAACATTCTATTGAAAACTTTCGAAACGATCGTTTTTGCGCGCACATCAATGTCAATCAAATTATTAACTCGCAAAGATTCTGTAAAATACATCGAATTAAAAAAAACCGAACCGGAAAGCGGTTGGTAGATCATTAATCAGACCTATACTACCTGGGGTTTTGTTATTTTGACTTTTGGTTCCTGGAAAAGTACATCTGTTCAATGAGAAAAATTTTTCCTGAGGAAATTTGCGCTCCTGGAAAAATGCATCATGATGTGTTTTATACAAATTGATCCTGGAAAAAAAGTAATTTTGTTCTGTTTTTGTTTCCCAAAATTTTCTTCTTGGAAAAAGATATGTGTTTTTTTATTGATATGCTCCTGGATTTTGCTAACACAACAGAGTTCTGCTGGAAAATTTGATGTGTTCTATTTTCAAATGCTCCTGCGTCTCCTGGTTGGTCCTGGACTTTCCGAACAGATATTTTAATGAAATTGGTCCCTGTCCTTCTGATAAAATTCACATCCTCCTAAATTTTCATGTCTGTTCGCTAAGCAAAATGTTCCTGGACTTTCTCCTAAAATTCTCTCTACCCAGGAAAAATAGTACAGACATTTGAGAAAAGTCCGACGCGACGGTAGCTGCTCGAATATATTTATTTAAACCTTCTAAAAAATATGTGTAGCTGCTTACATAGCCCAGTGTGGAATCCATGCAAAAGCCACGCTGAAGATATTTTGAGCATCAAGAAGGTTACACCCAATTGAGCGTGCGAGGGCATTCGCATGCTGAATATATTCTGCGTACTCTCTGTGCATGGATTCATTCCAGACTGGTACATAGCTCGAAAAAAGCTCACGCAGTCAAGAGTATAGAGAGCCAACAAGACCAACAACTCAATATTTATTTTTCTCTTTCCTCTATATCTGCATATTATACTGCCATGCCCAGCAGCAGGCTGGCAGGTACCCAAGGTACCCAGTAGAATAAATTCCAAGAAATCACCAGTACACTACTTCGGCTGCCATTTTTAATAGCCTGTGAAATAATAAAGCATGAGAAAGACACGATGACCCGGCTAAATATAAAGAACTTAAAAGACTTACTATAATTAACATATAACGTTAAACGGGTTTAGTGCACTTTAACGTTATATGTTAATTTGCCGGAAAGGTGACAATTTACATAATATGTTAATTCTACGGAGTTTTCATGTTGTCCCATCTTAGCATCTTAGCAAGTCCAAGGTGCTCAACCTAATAATGATTTAGATAATATAAGGTTTTTCTGTGACCGTCTCCGATGAGTTTTCCCGACCGACTGAAAAATAAAAATACAAGGACTGTAAAAAATAAAAAAGCGGGTAATCACGTGACCCGTAACCGTAACTAAAGTTATATAACATTGTAATACAATAATAAATCTCATCTTCACACAAGCCAGGTTTCACGAAAACACAAAATTGATTTAAAGATTACACGTGGTCTGAAGGACTTCATAAGATATTTCATGGAAATGTATAAATACATGCTTTTTTATAAGAATGGTGTTTTTTCATTTCATCATGGATATTCTTAACTTTTTGGCCAAATACATCCAAAAATATTCTCATGGTATTCTTAGGTTAGATCGAAATTGGCAATCTACAGGTTAAAATGCATTAAAAAT